>NC_056729.1:1613200127-1613284930 GCF_019279795.1 Protopterus annectens | reverse complement strand
AAAGGTACTTAAATTCTCTTATACGTCCAGTTGAATATAACAAGTTCTTAGCCGGCCAAAGCTGAGGTTTTTAAGCAGAAAATATTTCACACTGTACCACTTAAATAGGCAAGGACAGGAAATCAAAGAATGTGGCTACCCCCACACCTGCAATTACTAACAAATAATAAAATTCAAGCAGCACAAACTGAAGAGCAGAGTGAAAACTTCCAGTTCAGCTAAATATTCCTTCCACACAGTTAAAATCAATTTAAATACTGTATTTTTTGAAAAAAAGCAGATAAAGGTACTTAAATTCTCTTATACGTCCAGTTGAATATAACAAGTTCTTAGCCGGCCAAAGCTGAGGTTTTTAAGCAGAAAATATTTCACACTGTACCACTTAAATAGGCAAGGACAGGAAATCAAAGAATGTGGCTACCCCACACCTGCAATTACTAACAAATAATAAAATTCAAGCAGCACAAACTGAAGAGCAGAGTGAAAACTTCCAGTTCAGCTAAATATTCCTTCCACACAGTTAAAATCAATTTAAATACTGTATTTTTGAAAAAAAAAAGCAGATAAAGGTACTTAAATTCTCTTATACGTCCAGTTGAATATAACAAGTTCTTAGCCGGCCAAAGCTGAGGTTTTTAAGCAGAAAATATTTCACACTGTATCACTTAAATAGGCAAGGACAGGAAATCAAAGAATGTGGCTACCCCCACACCTGCAATTACTAACAAATAATAAAAATCAAGCAGCACAAACTGAAGAGCAGAGTGAAAACTTCCAGTTCAGCTAAATATTCCTTCCACACAGTTAAAATCAATTTAAATACTGTATTTGTTTGAAAAAAAAAGCAGATAAAGGTACTTAAATTCTCTTATACGTCCAGTTGAATATAACAAGTTCTTAGCCAGCCAAAGCTGAGGTTTTTAAGCAGAAAATATTTCACACTGTACCACTTAAATAGGCAAGGACAGGAAATCAAAGAATGTGGCTACCCCCACACCTGCAATTACTAACAAATAATAAAATTCAAGCAGCACAAACTGAAGAGCAGAGTGAAAACTTCCAGTTCAGCTAAATATTCCTTCCACACAGTTAAAATCAATTTAAATACTGTATTTTTTTGAAAAAAAAAAGCAGATAAAGGTACTTAAATTCTCTTATACGTCCAGTTGAATATAACAAGTTCTTAGCCGGCCAAAGCTGAGGTTTTTAAGCAGAAAATATTTCACACTGTACCACTTAAATAGGCAAGGACAGGAAATCAAAGAATGTGGCTACCCCCACACCTGCAATTACTAACAAATAATAAAATTCAAGCAGCACAAACTGAAGAGCAGAGTGAAAACTTCCAGTTCAGCTAAATATTCCTTCCACACAGTTAAAATCAATTTAAATACTGTATTTTTTGAAAAAAAAAGCAGATAAAGGTACTTAAATTCTCTTACACGTCCAGTTGAATATAACAAGTTCTTAGCCGGCCAAAGCTGAGGTTTTTAAGCAGAAAATATTTCACACTGTACCACTTAAATAGGCAAGGACAGGAAATCAAAGAATGTGGCTACCCCCACACCTGCAATTACTAACAAATAATAAAATTCAAGCAGCACAAACTGAAGAGCAGAGTGAAAACTTCCAGTTCAGCTAAATCCTGCTGATGTCACCCACCTATGAATACACCTCTGGGACTGCTGTAACCCAGTAATCTCCATGGCGCATGCTGTAGTGTGTTAAACTAGTTTGGTAGGTGTTCTAATCCCAGACAGGTCAAGTGTGTGTGTGTGTGTGTGTGTGTGTGTCTGTCTGTCTGTCTGTCTGCCTGCCTGTCTGCCTGTGAAAGAAACAATGCTTTTACAATTCACATACCCACCTTTGGCAATTCTGCTGATGTCACCCACCTAGAAATACACCTCTGGGACTGTTGTAACCCAGTATTCTCTGTAGCGCATGCTGTAACTGCTTATTGCTGTAGTGTGATAAACTAGTTAGGTAGGGGTTCTATTCCAAGAGAGGCCAACTGTATGTGTCTGTCTGCCTGTGAAAGTAACAATGCCTTTTAGAGTATGCACACTCTTTACAATTCACATAACCACTTTTGGCAATCCTGCTGATGTCACCCACCTAGAAATACACCTCTGGTACTTCTGTAACCCAGTAATCTACGTAGCACGTGCTATAACTGTATAATGCTGTAGTGTGATATACTAGTTAGGTAGGGGTTCTATTCCATGACAGACCACCTGTGTGTGTGTGTGTGTGTGTGTCTCTGTCTGACTGAGAAAGGAACAATGCTTTTTAGAGTATGCACACTCTTTACAATTCACATAACCACCTTTGGCGATCCTGCTGTTGTCACCCACCTTGTAATACACCTCTGGGACTGCTGTAAGCCAGTCATCTCCCTAGCGTGTGCTGTAACTACGTAATGCTGTAGTGTGATACACTAGTTAGGTAGGGGTTCTATTCCAAGCCATGGCAGGTGTGTGTGTGTGTGTGTGTGTGTGTGTGTGTGTGTGTGTGTGTGTGTGTGTGTGTGTGTGTTTGACAGAGCCTGTGTGGAGGTGATTGTGAGTGTCTAACCACTGGACATGTTGGGAAGCGGATTTTGTAGTTTTCCTATATGGCGTCCATATTATATGTCACAATGTCCACCTCACGAGGAGTACAGATGTCAGTCAGCCAAGGGACTGTGTTGGCAAGCCATACCCCTACATCTGGCAAAAGGCCTGGTGAACAAAGTATGCAACTCTACTATTTCCCGGATTACGTTCTGAACCCATGTGTCATACACAAACACACTTGCCTAGAATATCCTGCTATGTTGCTAGTACCCTGCACATTGATGACAGATAGTAGGCATGATGTGATTGTAGTGGGCTGCAGAGGGCATGGCACCCTTTACAGCAGTACAATAGGCACATAATTGCGGACAATGTGCCTTCACTATGTTCTCCACTGAATGCCTGCAACATATGTGGTGCCATCAAATGTGATCCACAGAGGCCATACAATGCCTTACATGTGTGCCCTGTATGGACCTATTTCACTGACACCAGGGAATACCTGTATCATGCTATCAATGCAGGTGCAGGGTCAACCTGCTGTCTATAAGCAGGTCCTGCCACACCAGGCCAGTATTGGCATATCTGAGGATAACAGTCTGTGTACACAACATGTGCCAGCCAAACCAGGTACATTTGTACATGTCAGTGTACATTATTGTGGGACGTGCACATCCCAGACAGTGTCCATGTCAAGGACTATCAAACACAGACATGGCATGCATTGCAAATCTATGGCCATACACAATGGTAGCCAGGCTGTCAGGGCAGTTCATACAATACCCATCTGTGTGGGACATTGCAGACACTACACCCCTGTACCACACTGCACACTATTGTCGGGTGGCATGATGCCAAGGATTACCCATCACCCAGCCTTGTACAGCCATCTTGCACAGCCAACCACTACACACCCATGAAGCAATGCACACATGCATGTCAGTACTGGCACCTTGTGTCTGCATGTGGGATATGATGCTCCCAACCACAGTCACACCTAGCACAACTCCCATTGGCATACCGACTGATGTCAGACACGTTCACATGCCCTAGCCCATAGAACCTCCGGATATCCTCTGTGATGCATGTAGTACCTGTGCATTACTGCAGTGTGGCAAACTAAGTAGTTAGGAAGTGTATTTGTGGGCCTGGCAAAGTGTGTCAATGTGAGTCCATTAGAGAGTGTGGTTGTGTGGATAATGACATCCATTCATGTGGACAGCCATGTGTGCTACACCTAATTTATGTCTACTATATCTCTGTTACAGAAGTCGCTCACCAGCACACATATATGTTCTTACAGCACACCAACATGTCAGCTTTGTGGCACATGGAGTAACTGCATGCACTTGTAATAGTAATGACTAGTCAGTCAGGGGTTTGAACCCCTGTACTGGTAGGTGTGTGACAGACGATGCTTAGGTTTTAGTCTCCAAGCCCTTCTCTGATGTACTTTGCCTCTGTCTGTCCCTCCCACACACTCTCTGGTGGATGTGGAGTTGTACACCTGCTCAGCAGCATCTTGTGTTTTGTAAGTGATGGTCATGATCAGGTGATGGCCTCTGCACCTATTGCAGTCCTTCTCTAGCTGACTGCATAATGAACAGCTGTGATGATGTTCTCATAGCCAATCACATGGAAACACTGTACAATATCTAGGAACATCATGTTGGTGTTTGCCCATGACAGTTGCTGTGAGTGGTACCTGGATCTGGTGTTTGGTAAACGGCATCACAGATGATATCTGGATGTTTCTCAAACAACATACACAGTGGGAAATAGCCTAAAGACAGGAGGGTGATGTGCCAGACATGACTACAGCATGTAAGTGTAGCTATGCTTCATTGAGACTACTGCCAGTTTAACAAGTTGTGTGTGATAATGGCTATTCTGCATGTTTTAAAACTGACAAGACAGTGGTCTGTTTGTGAGGGACCCCCATCTGTAGGGCCATCTGTGGACTGGTCAGTGTGTGGAACCATTTGTTTCCTATGTTACTCACTGAACACACATCTGTGAACTGCAGGAGCATAGTGTGAGGATTGCAGTCAGTACATGGTGATAGTTACGAATTACTGACATCGCATCCCTGATTGGACATATGTCACATGAAACAGTGGAATGACAGACACTGTCTGGGGTTCTCAGTGACATGCCAATAATGGGCCACTGTTCATAGCTGCAGTCACAAGTCTTCTACACTTTGTACAGATGTCATGCAGTATATATATGTATGTGTTGTGCTCCCTCTGCAAATGCATACGATCTGTTGTGTTGGGTTGATGGTTATGCATGCTGTTATAAGTAATCCTGAATTCTGTTGACTATTAATAAGCCATATCTGTGTTTAAACTGCAACACCATAGGCTGTATGAGTTTGGAGGTCCCAGCAGAACCTCCTGCCCCACTTCAGCTGGCCATGGCACCAGCACATCTGGGGCCTAGCCTTGGACCTCCACCCCAGTTGGCTCTGCACCACCTTCTGGTGTAACCGCAGCTGAGGATGGGGCTTGTCCCCCTTGGGAGCAGGTCCAGACAAGAACATGTCCATTGACGTACAGTCCCAGACGTGGTGCATAGGTGGCTCAATAAGGGGTTTCGAGGCCAGATATGCCAGCTCAAGGGCAGAGTGTCACATTTGCTGGGTGAGTCTGCCCCTCCTAGACAGCTCCCAGCACTGCCACCTTTGCAGCTGTTTTGGTGCAGTTGTGGCTGCCCATGGCTTGGGACCTCCGTCCCACTGTTTCCATCTGGGGGCTCATGGACTTGTGACTGCCAAACACCCCTACCCGTTCAAGGTGTATCCTCCCACATGTGTCATATACCAGCCCTGTATGCTGTCTTGTCTGTCATCCTAGACAACCTATGCTCCATGAGCATACCTACTCTTCTTCCCCCACATCCCACTCTCACCCTACGGAAACAAAATGCTAATCGGTTCCTAGAACAACATTTGCCCCATACATAGCTGTCCATTTCACACACATGTCCACTGGACACATGTAACCCTTTTAATATGCATCACAACATACTCCAGTTGTCCTCACCCCTGTCTCTCAAGCACACGATCCTGGTACGCACATAACTCTTAAAGGTTCCAGGTACACGTGATGCAGATGACCCCGTTGTACACACAACACTACTGGTCCCTCTATGGTTACCCCATTTACCTTTTTCATGATGATGCTGTTGCACACAGCACCTTGCAAAAGTACTGTCCTCACATAATGATTGGACAGGAACTGTTGTGTTAATGTAAATAAAATGCACAGAGTTATGTATATCGCCAATGTACAAATGTTTGCGTGTATTAATGACACATGTCTGTCTGAGGGGGTCTTGCTATTACATAGTACAACACCACTACATAATACAGGCATTGCTGGTGTTTCCCTTTTCATTCCTTTGTAATGCTTTGTTGTCACATGGGATGTTCTTGATATATCTATATATGTGTATATATCTATATCTAGACATAAACACACACACATACATCTACACGATGGAATACATTTCCTATACTGTTGAATGACTGCGCTGGATTATATGTTTGTGATAAGATCCGATGTTTGTATATCTGCCATGGCTTAGTGGTAGATCACAATAGCTGTATGTGCAGGGTCCTGGTTTCGAGCCTTGCAGAGGCTGATAATTTTGTTGCTGGGCAGAACAAGGTTGTTGGATACTGAGTAATTAAGGCACATTAAAGCAGTTGTGAGCAGGTGTGCGTGGGTTTGCACGGAGCTAAGCAATGCTAACCTCTGGTTACAGTGTCTTACACTCAGCCTCTACATTGCTTCACCAGTGTAATACTCGCATACTGGTGGCCAAACAGACTTACACCCGCTTGCTCCCGCACTTGCAAATGCACTGCATTTGGTGTTTGCATCTGACACTCACACCCCTGGGTGGGAGTGAGGACTATGATATTACCTTGTGATGCCTATTACATCGGATTACATGCCTACAGTATAGGGAATGACTGCCCATTAGGTGAAAGCATGCCGTTCGACTGTACGGAATCCGCGGCCTGTCCAGAGTTTGATTCATATTATTGGTGTGTTCCTCTTACAATCTGCACTTGTCTGGCTAATACATGGGAATTGACACTCTTCAATACAAATAAGTAATTGGGTTTTGGAACCCACATCCTTCAGCCGAGTCATGCTACTGCATACCTAATATTCTATCATCTTTCTAAGATTGTCAGTGGAATGTGTGCTTTCTGTCCCTATCACACCTCTCATACGATTGGGGAAAAATACCCACTGAACCAGGGACACGTCAAAACATCAGGGACACATTTACATTATTAGTGCTATTAACCTGACACATTGACAGACTCAGAACATATGAATTCATACACATTTTCTGAGGTAAATGATGTTTATAACTCTTAATTGTTGTAATTATTCATTAGGTGTAATTCACCACCTTTCCTCCAAAAGTCACTAGTTTTAGGAGGGATTAAGTGGGACAGAGTTAGAATTTGAGTCAAAATCAGGGATGTCCCTGGAAATGGGGACAGTTCAGAGGTATGGTCCCTATTTGCTCCCCCAGTGGTTTATGTCCTGTCCGGTGGATTTGCTCTTAGGGGTTGGAGGTATGGGCGTCAGCTATGCCCATTTCAGAATATTACTTACATCCCCGGGGTGGTCCTAATACAACTGCGCCAGCCAACACCTGCACGCCTAGGCCCATAATTGCATACCCGTAGTTCCCCCACCTGCCCCTCCTCTACAGCACTCATCCTTACTGTGGGTGCAGGTGGGGTATAAACACACCACTACACACTGCCCACTCTCCGCGTGTCGGGACACATGCCGTACATTGTGTCGACCCATGGGTTATCAGGCTTGCACAACCTACTGGTCCATGTACGTCTACAGCCTGGTTTGAGGAATCATTATTGGGATTGACTCTGATGATCATTAATTTTTTGGTGTCCCACAAGGGACATTGATGTCTATGTTTCAAGATTAGACCTGGAAGGTGTCTCCCACTGGTAGTATCCTGCTGGTGGTCTGGGAAGCAGTGGAGTGTTTTATTATATGTCTGTATGTCTCACTGGCCTAGCTGGGGGGTGGGGTGGGGGGTTGATGCTACATGTTACACGTTTGTTTATTGGACCCCTCACCCCCATATGCACGGCTTGTGAACATATGTAATTTGTAACTGCTGTATCATATCCTAGCTATATACATGTGTATATTTACAGTCACATATATATATATATATATATATATATATATATATATATATATATATATACACATTACTATATACAGATATATCTGTATATGTATGTATACATGTATATGTTTATATAGTGCTGTCTCTATATATATATATATATATATATATATATCTCCAACAACATATGGTCTATGGTTGTCTGCATATGTATATATCTATATGTGGCTATGTATATGTATTCTATGTATGTATAGATTTGTACTATGGAGAGGAAGAGACTTATCTCTATGTTGCTATGGGAATATATACGCATACATACCTCTACATATATACATCTACATCTGGTTATTCCGTTCCTTGCCATATAGATTACACTTTGATGCAGTGGGACTCGTAGTGGGTGTAGCTGCTCATTGGGTGACGCCTCTGCCCAATGAACACATTTGCTTACATCCCTGGGGCTGTACATATATGCCCACATCAGCCAACACCTGCAAACCTAGACCCATAAGTAGCTACCCATAGTTTCCCCACCCGCACCTCCTCTACAGCACCCTTCCTTACTCTGGGTCCTGGTCGGTTCTAAACGCACCACTACAGGCTGCCCACTCTCTACTTCACTGGACTCTTTGTCATACTATTGTCTTGATCCATGGGTCATCAGGCTTTCCCACCCTTATATTCTGGGTATGTATACACCCCAGTCAGAATGGTCGGTGTATCACCTTCTTTTGGTTTTGGCAATTTTTGGGGTGCCCCGCAAGGGACACACCTGTCTGTGTTCCAAGATTAGATTTCATGGGTGCACTGTGTACTCCCTGGTTGTATCCTGCCTGTGGTCTGGGAGCAGTGGACTGTTTACATTGTTTGTGGGTTTGTGTGTATGTTTCCCATATCCGGCTGGGGGGGGGGGGGTGGAAGGTCATGCTACATGTTTCATGTTTTTTGCTTGGGCCCCTCACTTCCATTGGCATAGCCTGTGAACATATGTCATTCTTGTGTGCTGTTTCCTATCATAGCTGTATATCTGTGTATATCTACACACACACACACACACACACACACACACACACACACACACACACATATATATATATATATATATATATATATATATATATATATATATATATATATATATATATCTGTATATATATATATATATATATATATATATATATATATATATATATATATATATATATATATATTTATATATATGTGTGTCAGTAAAGCAATGCATACCCCGCGCAAATGCACTTACACAAGCTTACTGGTGTTTATATATGCTTAAACCTGCTTACTAGTGGCTTATTCATTATGATATGGACACTTCGCTCCAGTTAACTTTTAATTGTTATTTTGCAGGTTATACAGCGGACAGATGTCGCAATATGTTCATGTACAGATTACCGATGGTAAATGGTATGTGATGCAGTGGGATTCTATACGGTAAGGTCTGTTTGTTAGGCGGTTGCTCTAACCAGTACACTATTGCTGTGCTGCTTCATTTGCATATATACCCATATACCCATGGCTCCTGGTTCCCCAAACACACACCCCAATGCCTCCCTAACACTGCAGTCATCCATTCTCCAGTTGGATTCGTGGTGTATCCACACTACTACACATTGGCCACTCCCTGCTCTTATAGACCCATCCCATTGGTTGAATCACTCCACATATCCTCAGAACTCCCAAACTTTTAGTCCACAAACATTGGTGACATGAGCGACTAAAAGGACACTATTCGCAATTTTTGGGTTGTCCCACCTGGGACACGCATGTGTTTATGTCAAGATTAGACTCTATACTTCATTACATCCTTACTCCCGTTAACATGACACTACAATAAATTAATAAGTATGACTATGTGGTAACGCACACGTTACACCTGAGAGCCTAATTATGTACGTGTTCGACGTATTTCTTTTACAAACAGACCGGTTTAATAAGTGGTGTTGCTGTAGCAGGCAGATCACAGGAATGATTCCATGTGTGGGAAAGTCCTCACATTTGATTTTTTTTAGCACAGCACTGACTTCGGACATTGTACACACTTCTGCATTTTAGCAGTTTTGTCCCTTCCCTCTTATGCACAATCTATTATTCTATCTACTGTTGAGGTTTGTAAGGGCACATTCATTTATTTATGTCTGCAAATGGAATGAATGTGTTACAGAGAATGTACTTCTACATATTGATGTCTGCATGTGTGTATACATATATACTTATAACAAACTCGCTGACCTCCACGGGGCGGTCCAATTAGAACCAGCCCATCCAACCCTGGCATGCCTGGCTCCATAATTTCATACCCATAGTTCCTCCACCCCACCCGAGTTCAACATACATGCATACCATCCATTGTCCAGTTGTTATCGCAGCCATGACACACCTCCACACATTGCCCTCTCCCGAGCGTTAGGGGCCCTACACGTATGTTGTCCCAACCCATGTATTCTCAGGCTCTCCCACCATTTAGTCCTTGAACATACCTGCCCTTGCTTGTGTAATGGTCGGATGGCCAAATAGCTTATCGATTTTTGGGTAGTCCCACCAGGGACTACCCTCTGTGTTTAAAGTAGACTTAGAAGATCAACAATGTTACTCCCACTGGTAATATCCTGCCTGTGGTGTGAGTAGCAGTGCTTTGCCCAGCTTGATATGACATACGCTGACAGCACTATATAATACTGGGGTTGCTGTTGATTCCCTTCTCATTCCTTTTGTATGCTTTATTGTTACACCGTTCTTTCTTCATATAAATATATATATATATATATATATATATATATATATATATATATATATATATATATATATGTATATGTATATATATATGTGTGTGTGTGTGTGTGTGTGTATATATATATATATATATATATATATATATATATATATATATATATATATATATATATATAATCTGTACATACTTATATACATTTTCTATGCTGGGCACTGCTTAGACCCGCGCAAGCACTCTCAGACTTGCTTACTGGTACTTATATGTGTTTACTGCTGCTTATTTGTGCTTACACCTGCTTACTAGTGCCTTATTCATTATGACAGTGCCACTTTGCTTAAATGATATTTAAGTTAAATATCTCATGCGATACTCTTATGTCAATTTTACAGCAAAACGACATTCATTCCACATGGAAAATGATATGTGCTATTGTTGGGCTCGAACCATGAATGCCTGTTCATTAGGCAGATGCTCTAAACGCTACACTATTGACAATTATGTTGATTCTGCATGTTTTTCTCTATTTGAATGAATTTGATGTGTAAGCTACGCTCGGTTGAGGGCAGCGACGCACAAACACGCTGCACTTTGCTTACACCTTCGATATTTCAGCAATTCAAATGTATAATAGGGACACGGGGACTCTAATTGTGAAAGTTCTAGGGACAGGGCTCAACATTCCACTACGTGCTTGTGTGTTTACTACTTCGATTTTATTTCACTGTTCGTGGACACTCTTGTATGCTTAGCATACATTTTGGTCTCCACAGACACTGAATTACTGACTTACTATTAGAGGTGGGCTCTACTAGTAGGCATAGTAGGTTTTGCAACTGTCGGGGCATGTTTACGCCTCTGTAGAGCACTTGTACACGCCCCCTGCACTCTCACACATTTCCTGCACACGTCGAGGGTGCGGCGGCGCACCCTCATACATTTTCATATGGAGCTGCTGCACCATCTGTAGTGCGGACGCTCGGTGCAAGGCTAAAACCGGCCTTGCTCCGAGCTTCTTGAATCCCGGGGAGTATGTTTAACGTGTCAGTTCAATTTATTTAAGTTTTCAAAGTCATAGTTCAGCCTCATTTCCATTTCTTGTATTTTTCATTTATCTTTCATGTTAGTTGAGTTGTCTTTTTCTTATAGAAATATATTCTTCTGAACTTGTATGCCTACATCCTGATGTTAAACATTTTTTTTGCATTCAATTTCTTTTTCAAAACTTGCCGCATTCATTCTGCAGTCTTTCCACTGAATTCATCACTGTTTTTACATAGTGACTGATTTGCTTCCATATAGTCAGTTACTAATCTTCTCTGCATTGGTTTATATTTTATCTGGGCAGAATTATTTAACAATAGTTTAACTTTTATAACCCCATGTTCACTGCACACCAAGGATGGTAAAATTTGACATGAAGTAACAGTCATTTCCTCAGGAACACAAACAATGTCCAGTATGTTCTGTTCCATGGTAGACTTATTTACAGCCTGCAGAAACTGCTGTTCTTGAATATAAGTTGTAAATAATTTCCTTACAAATATTGTAGAATCAGTATTATTCCAATGTGTTTCTGGTAAATGTAAATCCCCAGCTACTATATTTTTCCTATTGTGTTTCATGCATGCAATAATGTATGAATTCCTCTAGGTTATCAGCACTTCACTTTAATGGTCTGTACAAGCCAACTATTGTAATCTGTTCCATGGTTGCCTTTACTGCCACAGTTACACAATCTACAGTATTAGTGTTATCATCAAACATGTAATAATCATAGGTCTCATAACAACCTTTAATCCCTATCATAACACTTTCACCTGATTTTTTGTTGCAACATCTGTTATAGTAAAAAAAAAATGTATACCTGCACAGAACTGGTTTACAGTCATTATTTAACCATGTTTCACAAACAATAGCAACATCAGCCTTATTTGAATGTAGAAACATTTCGATAACAAAAAGTTTATTACCAGTGCTTCCAGCATTAACAACTGGTTCAGATTTTGCTGTTGGTTGAATTGTTAAATTTTTGACCATGCAAAAATCTTGTCTGAATTTAGTCATATATTGCAATATGTATGTTGGAAATATTTTCTTCCCTTGCCTTGACAAGTGGATTCCATCCTGTCTAAATACATGTATGCCCTAAATTAAGCTTGGGTGTTCTACACAGTTCCACTTTTTTTAAAAATGGCCAGTTTTTCATGCTATTTACCCCAAAATATTTTCATTTATGCTGACCCTATCTCTCCTTTCTATATGCGATTTGTGAAAAACAGGTGTTCAAGCTATGCTATCTAAGAAAGCTGTATGTTCCCCTACTAACAGTCAGTGAATCCCTGAATAAGAGTTCATTTGAACCAGCATGAGTAAAAACCAATCCATACTTCCATTACATTAAGGCAGTTCAAGGCCCTACTCACATTCTGTATTTTTGCTCCTGGCAAGCTCAACACTATCCAATGTTCATTTTTCTCTCTGCAAGTGTATCAGTTCCTTTAATAACTGAATCAACAATTACTAGTACATCATTTCTGACCAGATCTAATGAAGCTCCCACTTCTAATTCAATAATGTCTGCTCTTTCTGTTGATACAAAAGAATGATCTTCCTCAACATTAGTAAGTTTACTGTTTTTGCTGTCTCACTGTTTCATTTGCTAGTCTACAGTTCTAATCTAGCTGTATTTATACTTACACAGTCTGAGGTATATTGTTAATCTCAGTCTTTCTCCTCTTTTTCTTACAGTAATGTTCTTTAATTCTTCCAAGTTCAGTTATGATTTATTTCTTTTAACCTGCCCCTTTCCTATTTTTCTACCTTCCGTATTGGAAAAATGAGTAAATTGACTGTTTTGTGATTGAACAATGCTACTATTCCCTGTAATATGTGTGTTACATAACGAAGAAGTGTTCTTTTTAGTAAATTCTATTTGCATTATGGATAGTAATCAATTTCTTTTTCTTCCTAGTTATTTTTTGTGAACTTCCTTTTTTCTTTTTTTTCCCTTTCTTTTTCTTCTATATGCTCTGAAACCAAAGATTGCTGAATACTTGTATCCTGAATTCCAAAGTTGCATTTAGTATGATTATGTTTAATAGTGGTTGAGTAATTTTGCTGGCAGGGGATTTTCTTTCCTAAATGTTTCCAGTCATTAATATATGTAACAACGGTTTTCCAAGCTGCGCCAATTACACACGTGCACTCATCTTCAGTAAGCCTAGATATATGATTAATGGCAATGTCTTTTGGCTTCTCCCGGTTAGAGATCGCCATTGCGGATCACTGGTCCACAGATTTATTGCCAGTGGGGTTTTTACTGTGTCGAATTGCCAGCCTGTCACCCAAATTTTGCAGAAGGCACACAAACACACCTACCCGCATGTCTTTAAATCTCGCTTGACCACAGGGAGGACATGCAGACACCATCTAGCCAAGAATCGAACCAGAGAACCTCTTGCTGTGAGGCAACAACACTATCCACTGTAGTAAACAAATCATCCATTTTTTGACATGAGGAACATGCGTGTCCAATGCTGTCAGGTGTCACCTTTGTATATCCATATTATTTAGCACACAGGGCAAGATACCTATGCTTCAGGAAAATGTTAATGGCATACTCATTTAAAAATTCATTCTGAGCTACAAACAAAGGATTTAAAAAAAACAAACAATTGAAAACAGTAACAGCATTTCATATAAATTAAAACAATTAATAATTCAAGTCAAATTGAACGAGGAAATCACACAAGCAATATGCAAATAAATATTAAATTAGATACACTGAGCTAACCTTGTTTAAGGGGCAGTAATTTATAAAGCAGTCATTCTGACTTACATTACCAATTGTGCCAGTCATGCTAAATCACTGAATGCCTCTTTATGTCAAAGGCAAATAGACACAATTGTTTCTGCTCAGTATCACTCACAGTCACAAATGTAAATTAAAATAAATCTTATTTTTCCAAGCAGTTGCATAATAAATTAAACAACACTGGATGGTTTCAGATAACCCCCTGCATATCCTGTGTACAGTCTGTGTGAATTTTTAGCTGACTAGGTAGCCTTGCTGTGGCCAGAGTTTGCCTGTCTTCAGTCTGTTCTTTTCTTCAATACTGGAAAAACAGAAGTGAAAAATAAAGTATAAATCAAAATACATTTTCTCCTACTAAGCAGTTGAACAGTAAATCACAAACCACCACTAGATGGTCTCAGATGAACTCTGGAGTGTCCTGTCTACAGTCTGTATGAACTTATGGCTGACTAGGCTCCTTCATTCCCCTCATCTATCCAGATTTTCGCAGAGTGTCTTGATTTTTGCCTCATATTGTGTCCTGTTCCTCATAAAATTTGTTGATTTCTGCAAAATCAGTGCGAACTGAAGTATTTAAATAATGACAGACATTTAAGTTTCAGACTTCATATCATGCAGAAAATGCATGGTAACACAAATCCTGTTATTCTACCAACCCAACGTTTTAAGTTTATAAGAGCAATATTTAAAATCTGTACCTATTTTTCGGTCTTTATCCCCTCCATTATTTTTGGCTTTATCCAGAATTCTTGTGCAATAAGGTATGGGCTTTTTGGGATAGCTATATTTTGCCTCCCAACAATATATTTCTTCCAAAAAACAGTGAGAAATCAGTGGTAAAAATAAAATAAATAAATGAATCAATATAAATCTCATAACAAGCATTTGGAGAGTAAATCACAAACCAGCACTGGGTGGTTTCAGTTAAGCTGTTACTGTCACCTTGCAAGAATCAGCCCTTCCACAGATGCCTGCTAGATAAATTACATTTACCTGACAGCTGCTTACACACAGCTGATCCCACAGGCACATGTTGAGCAAGTGGTGGCGCCATAAATGCATGCCTTAAAAAAGTCTATGTTTTTTACCCAGCTACATGCCTAAACACAAGGATTCGCTTCCTTATTTTTACTGAGTTGTAAGTGTGAATGTAGCTAGCCCAGAGAGCTGCCTTTTCAGTACACATTGTTTAACCTCATTGTTGCTGACTTCTGGCAGACTGTACCTCTCTGCCTTAGCCTGTATATTCCAAATTCTTCCACAGGTTTTTTCATTATTTGGGTCCATTGTCCTGGGTGGTGCATTTCATCAGGTGTGGATACATTACATGATATTGTCCATGATATCTGTGAATACCTGTCTTGCTTACTTTATAATAAGTTATTACTTCAAAGTGTAATTTAGATTATACTTTATAGGTTCACAGGTAGGTACTAGGCTATCTGCCCGAAGGCATTTATAAGCATAGACAGAATATGTTGGCTTTCGCCGCCCCCTTAGATTAGTTCCCTGTGCCTCTGTCCAGCAGAGCCACTGAAGTGATCCCTGGGGTAAACTTTCTGTTTCCCATCCACTCGTCAAGGTTTCTCTTGAAGAGTGCTAGCTAGGAGCTCTGCCTAAAGTAGATTGGAGTCTTGTACCAAAGCATGGGAAGTCTCTGGGACAGGACTTTTCAATCATTCTGAAGTTCTCTTACATTGTAAAGTTTTACTGTTCTTTAAAGGGTGCTATATGATTTCTTACAAAGTATAAATTTCTATTAGATTTTACTTTATTTCGAGGTTCGTAGGTACTTACTAAGCTGTTTATCTGTGAGGATCTTTAGAATCCTAGAATTGCATTCCCATGAAGCTTTTAGCCCTTATTTAAGTACTTCTGTGGCTCTGCTCAACAGGGGCACAGGAAAATAACTTTCTTAGGTAGAGAAAGCCAGGGAATCTTGTTGGCTAGTCTTACATAGGCCCTTGGGCCGATAGCCTAGTACCTACCTATGAACCTAAGCAGGGCAGAACATTTATATGTAATGCCTATCTATAAGGGACAAGGGTACCAAACCAGGGGTGGATTTTCAGTTTCCCATCCATTCATCCAGATTACATTTGAATAGAGTAAGGGAAGTACTTTATTTTATGTAGAGAGGAAGACAATTCCAAATAAATGGTATTCTCTGTGATAAGATTAAGATCTTGAGAGAGTATTTATTCCACCAATGGACTTGTGATGTGCAGTATTTCAAAGAGGACAGGGTTGTCGAGGCTCTGTACACAACAGTAGCCTGCATAATACTGAAAAGAGAGACAAGGCTTGGAGATGGCCAGTGTAGTCTTTATGACTTAGGCCCTTGATTTTCTTGGTGAGAAAGATTGTATCTTAATACATTTACTTTTGAAAAAAAAACATATTTTTCTATATAAAGTCGTATAATATGTATTGTTTCCAATGCATTTTAATATATTTTTAGTTACAGATATTTGCAATGTTTTGAATTTGCAGTTTCACACCTATGTCATGTTCTGGATGTGCAATCTTTGCCAATTGTCTTAATCTTGTATTGTTTTATTGTACTCCTACTTGGAGCTATTATTATCTTTGCCTGTGTGGCCTGGGTTATAGCTGAAAAGGGTCACTGGTGCACTTCACTTAACCCAGTTAACAAAGGGTGAATGGATGGATAGACAGATATGTATGCTGATTGATTGGTAGATAGATAAAGTAAATTAATACATTCTACTCTAGCAAGAGGCAGTTAACAGTGGCATACCACAGGACTCTTTGCTAGGCTCTCTCCTGTTTGGAATATACTTCTCAGATGGCAAAGCAAAAATAGATGGTCTTTGGCTGACCAAGTTCGCGAATGACTGCAAACTAGGGGCAATCATAAAACCCTAACAACACTGGTACACTGCAGAAAGGATTAACGCAGATAAACAATTGGTGCCAAAGCCATGGATTGAAACTAAATGCAAAAAAAACATAATTTTATCCTTTGGGAAAGCAAATATCCCATCCAATTATAATATAGACAGCACCCCCCCCAAGTGTGGACTCATTGGTATGTGGTCTGGGTCCACAGGTTGACAGTAATCTGAACTTCGACCTCCATGTGTCAACTGTGGTGAGGAATTCCTTCTATGTGGCACAACTCACAAATAAAGTCCTGGCATGCAGATCAAAAGACATTACAATTCCATTACACTCTGCCCTCCTCAGACAATAATTGAGTATAATGCACCCTGTTGCATGTACCTCACCAGGCATCTGCATCAGCTGGAGCCAACCCAGAGTTTTCTCACCAGGAAGATATAGGGTATGAAAGATAAATCCTATGTAGAAAGACTGAAAGCCCTGTCACTGTATTCTGTCACATGCAGACTACATTGAGGTGGTGATCTGTGTCTGGCTTACAAGACCATCTCTGACCCAGCCCTAATGGAAATGTTGCACATTCATACATCTATCTACATTAGGTTCATACATCTAACTACATTAGGGTAACTCGCTTCAAGGACCCTAACCTAGCCTCTGACGAATAAGTCATATTGGGGATAGATACATGACTCAGAGGCTACTTCTTCTCTGGAACAAGCTTCCCATTCATGTAAAGCAAAGCCCTTCCCTAACCCTTTTCAAGTGCAACCTGGATGAATGGATGGATATTCATGAATTTACTCTTGGGGTGGCACCCTTGTTTCTCATGGATAGAGGCAGTCTGTATTAGATTACTTTAGTATAGGCTCTTACCTCTGTGAACTTAGTTCACCTAGCCATTAGTAACTTGGGAGACTTGGGATAAACATGGCTAGGCTTGTAAGGACTTTTTGGCTTTTAACCTAGTAATCACCTATGAACATGTGAACCTATACATACTTACCATGATATTGTCATCCCAATGCCAAGGGAGAAAAGTTCTCCAAGTAACTGTTTGGCATGAGCACAAGTCCTATGCTACATGCAACTGTTTCTGCTGTGCCTCTGAAGATAAGGCATGTGTCCCTCTCTGCAGCTCTGCACCTTCCAGATAGAGAGTCAGATAGTCTAGACAAATTGAGACAATGTATGCTTCCATTCTCCAGCTTATGTTCACAGGATCTAAACTATTTAACAGACCTGCATTTTCAGTGTGACTTATTTAATAAAATGCAGCTGCTTAAGGAGGAAATACATTGGGTGGGGGCTGAAGAAGAGGCTCTAAACCCATGCTTTGATAGCCTCTGTCATAGGCAGCCTCATTATCCATGTTTCTGATGAGGAATTGGGTGAGTCTGCCAGGTGTCAGGAATCCACACTGTCAAATTCTGGAAGGATCCTTCATGGAATTTTCCTTTCGAATATCCCTGCTGTTTGGGCCAGAAGTTGATTATTCTTTAATTTCATTACAAACTAAGGGCATACCCTTACGAGATGCATGCACGAGGCTTCACCTTTCATAGTTTTCTGTCTATAGAATATAGAGGAGGGAATAGAAACTGTGGTTCCATGGGAATCTGCAGTCCCAACATCAAGATCTGTAAGAAAACAAATAGACTACTTCATTTAAAACAAACAAAAACACAAATTCTCGGACTGCACCAAGCTGTTTTAATGAAGAGCTAAAAGGCTCCAAAATACTAAGTGCTTTCACCATCAACTGATGGCTTCTTCAGAGTAAAAGGAGCTCATAATCGCATTGTTTAAATACAAAATTCCACATGCACATTGACCAATCAACTTCCTTGATTAATTACAATCCCAATAAACATACTGTTGTATCTTCCAAATAAACCATAAAACATGCATGCTAAACTTGCTTAAAAGCATGTATTAAAACATCTATGCACTCACTTTAAACACACTCATTATACACATATTAGTATTGAAACCTTTATTTAAATTATTACTGGCTTTTTCCCAATAAAACAAAGCAAAATGACTCTAAACAACCATAGCCCTTTGCTTCAAAATGGGCTTAATAGAAATATGGTCGTTGAGTCCAGGGTAAGTTGTTGCATCTAAAATCACCTGCCATTTAAATTCTAAAGACTCAACTCTGATGTTATCATCACCCCCTCTTTCACTTGTCATCACCCTATCAATTACAAAAAATACAAACTTTTTAAAGTTAACAGCCCTCTGATGTTCTGCTATCCTTTCCCTTAATCTACGTATAGTTTTCCCTACGTAAAATCCTGCACATGTCGTGCAAGTCGCAAGGTAAACCACTTTTTTAGTGTTGCAACTACATTTACCCGGGCATGAAATTGCCTTGTTGTACCCCCTTACTGTCACATAGGGTCCATCATTGATGTATCTACAGTACCTGCATGACCCACATTTATACATTTGTGAACTAGCAAATCTACTTTGTGGCTTTTCTAATAAGTTCTTGAAAAAAATGACTTTTGGGGTTTGACCTAGTTCTTTTTGCATATCCATATTAAATGCCAGATTCCCAGATTTCCCAATAATCTCAATAATATTACATGTCTGTAAGTCGTATTTCAAGACAAGGGCTCTTGAATCAAAGGTTCTATTCTTTCCTTTACACCTATAGTCCCTCTGTTTTCTACCAAAATGGGTTTAAATGATGTCAACCTCCTTTTCCTCACCTCTTTTTTAACTGTAATCAACAATTTCAATGGATATCCTCTATCCAAACACATTCCTATTAATTTATACATCTCCCTTTGATAAATCTCATCATTGCTCACAAGGCGTGACAATCGAACCATCTGCCCTTTAATCACACTTTTACATTGATGTAAGGGATGACAACTTGAGAAGTGCAAAAGAGAATTACTATATGTCTCCTTTCTATCTATGTTACTTTCTAAACCTCCACTTGTCTTAGTGAGTTTAATATCCAAGAAATCAATTGTTTCATTGTCCCACTTGTATGTAAACGAAAGAAATGGGGTGGTAGAATTAAGATATTCAACAAAATTCCTAGCTTCATCCTCATCCCCTTTCCAAAGAACAAGTATATCATCTAAAAATCTATTATATAATACGATACATTCAAAAAAAGATGTAGGGAACAAAAATGTTTCTTCCCAATGTAGAAGTACCAAATTAGCAAAAATGGGGGCACATTTGGCCCCATTGCCCCCCTGATATTTGATGGTAAATTTCTCCTTCAAATGTCATGTAGTTATTTTTAAGCACTAGTTCCAAAAAAATGAACTAAATTGTTCAACTCTACAGTAGTCAAATATTTACTTCTCAAGAGGCTCTCTCTAAAATACTTCAACCCTTCTTCTTGGGGTATTGCTGAAAACAAATTGACCACATCTATAGTAAGGAATGACCAATTCAAGTCATCCTTATCAATACAACTAAGTCGCTGTAAACAATGTCATGAATCCTTCAATATGTGCCCAAATTTATTCAACAAACCTTGCGTATTCCTATCAACATAAGCTGCCAAGGGCTCAGTTTTAGACCCCCTTGCTGCTACTATCGGTCTGAAAGGGAAGTCATTAATATTTTTATGGATTTTGGGAATGTCGAACACCACAGGTGTAATTGGGTGCTCAACTACCAAAAATCCATATTCTTTTTCTTGTATCCCCCCTTCCAACAATATATCCATTAGGAATGTATCAATTTTTTTTGATATGCTATATTCATCTCACATCTAGAGGCTCTCTGGTAAGTGCTATCATCATTTAAAATAATTTCCATTTTGGCTATATAATCAAAGTGGGTCATAATGACCATCCTACCCCCTTTATCGGGTTTCATAATTCTGACTTCTTTATTTGTGATCAATTCTTTCAACTCTAACCTCTCCTGCTCTGTGAGGTTATCTTGTTCCCTAATTTTGTTCTTCTCCAAATATGTTTGTATATTACTAACAGATAACTTCTCAAACAATGCCACATCCTTATCAACAGGTGGAATAAATGTGCTTTTCCTAATTAATGAAGAAGGAACAAAATCTCTCTGAACATTTTGCCTTTTAAAATACAAGGCTAAATTTAACTGCCTAGTATATATTTTCAAGCTAGTAAACAAGTCCACAATATTATGACAAAACGCAGGTACATATGTGAACCCCTTTGCTAACAGGTCATGATGCATTTATTTTACCTCCAAAGTGCTGAAATTATAAATAGTGAAGCCAGCTTTCATATTCACTTCACATCTAAATTCAGCTGCATCATTATTATAACAAAATACGCCCGTTAAAAGGCTGTTGTCAACACTTTCAACACCACATGCAAGTTTAACAACATCAGTATTACATTCCAGAATATTAAAAGATGTATCACTATGGTTGTTAATGTCAATTGCTTCATTATTATGGCAAAAGTCCAGTCCTTGACTTATCTCTGCCTCTGATTGTTGTTGCTGTACCACCACCCTCTCGTGTTGTAACTACTGTTCCCTTGTTGAAAATTGTAATGGGAACCATTGGACTGGTTCCCTGAACCACCCCCCATTTTGTTTCTCGGGTGTTCGGTTCTCCTCGGGCCTGGAGATGTTTCTAAAAAACCAAGATGTTCATCATTGCATTCCCCAGAATCATGTTCATCATTATAATCACATACATTATCCAAGTTGTTATACTTCTGCCCAATATTTGAGCCATACTTATTGATGGCCCTGTTGTTGTTAGTGCCAAAATTGTATGCCATATTGTTCTTATAGCCCGACAGGTCTCTTGATAACTTTTTGATTTTTGTTTTAACGTTCTTGTCCACAAACTTTTCAATGTTATTGAACACAACATTGTATTGTTTAACATACTGAAAAAACAATAAATCACAAGTAATACTCTCATTTAAAGTTACTATTTCTTTTTCAAGTAGTTCTAACTTACTCTTATTGTTTTGAATAATGATGTCCAGAATCTCTAACCCAGTTTTATCATACAAATCCACCAATTGCTTGTAAGCAATAGATCCTTTTTTGATCCCATTTGGTACTTTATTGAATCTAAGCCCTTTTGGTACTTGCTTCAAAGCGATGGAGTTGGAAAGAAATGCGTTATCCAGTTGTAGGCCCCGGAATTTACGGCAAATATTTTCAAAATGTTCCAACTGCTTTTTTAAAGATGGTGTCGGAAGAACCCTTCCCTCCTCCTTCGAGACCGGGAAGTCAACATCCGGAACGGGCAATCACTGTTGAATGTCCATTCGGTTCTGATGAATTCCGGCACCAACCTGGATACCTTCACCATTGGAAACACCCCCATCTTCTTCGATGTCCAAGCCTGGAACAGAATGTAATGGGAACAGCTGGGCCTGTGAGTCTGTCACCGTTACCTGAGAAGACCTCCCAGCATCCACCTGGGTCTGCGTGAGCAACGTCGTCAGCTTTCTAACCGAAGCTGTTAATTCCTTTATAACCGCTTCCATAAATTCAATCAAAACGCAGTTGAATAAAATAAAATGAAATGAAACAATTCCTCAGAAAAGCAGCGGGTGAAGCCGAGAAATAACAAGTACCAAATTGGATCGAAAAAGGATCTATTGCTTACAAGCAATTGGTGGATTTGTATGATAAAACTGGGTTAGAGATTCTGGACATCATTATTCAAAACAATAAGAGTAAGTTAGAACTACTTGAAAAAGAAATAGTAACTTTAAATGAGAGTATTACTTGTGATTTATTGTTTTTTTCAGTATGTTAAACAATACAATGTTGTGCTCAATAACATTGAAAAGTTTGTGGACAAGAATGTTAAAACAAAAATCAAAAAGTTATCAAGAGACCTGTCGGACTATAAGAACAATATGGCATACAATTTTGGCACTAACAACAACAGGGCCATCAATAAGTATGGCTTAAATATTGGGCAGAAGTATAACAACTTGGATAATGTATGTGATTGTAATGATGAACATGATTCGGGGGAATGCAATGATGAACGTCTTGGTTTTTTAGAAACATCTCCGGGCCCGAGGAGATCCGAACGCCTGAGAAACAAAATGAGGGGTAGTTCAGGGAACCAGTCCAATGGTTCCATTACAATTTTCAACAAGGGAACAGTCATTACAACACGAGAGGGCGGTGATACAGCAACAACAATCAGAGGCGGAGATAATTCAAGGACTGGACTTTTGCCATAATAATGAAGCAATTGACATTAACAACCATAGTGATACATCTTTTAATATTCTGGAATGTAATACTGATGTTGAACTTGCATGTGGTGTTGAAAGTGTTGACAACAGCCTTTTAACAAGCGTATTTCATTATAATAATGATGCAGCTGAATTTAGATGTGAAGTGAATACGAAAGCTGGCTTCACTATTTATAATTTCAGTGCTTTGGAAGTAAAAGAAATGCATCATGACCTGTTAGCAAAGGGGTTCACATATGTACCTGCGTTTTCTCATAATATTGTGGACTTGTTTACTTGTTTGAAAATATATACTTCTTCTTCTTTCGGCTGCTCCCGTTAGGGGTCGCCACAGTGGATCAACTGTTTCCATTTCTTCCTGTCCTCTGCATCTTGCTCTGTCACACCAACCACCTGCATGTCCTCTCTCACCACATCCATAAACCTTATCTTAGGCCTTCCTCTTTTCCTGTTACCTGGCAGCTTCATCCTTAGCATCTTTTTCCCAATATACTCTGCATCCCTCCTCAGCACATGTCCAAACCAACGTAATCTTGCCTCTCTGGCTTTGTCTCCAAACCTTCCAACCTGGGCTGACCCTCTAATATACTTATTCCTAATCCTGCCCATCCTCATCACACCCAGTGCAAATCTTAACATCTTCAACTCTGCCACGTCAAGCTCTGACTCCTGCCTTTTTGAAAATATATACTAGGCAGTTAAATTTAGTCTTGTATTTTAAAAGGCAAAATGTTCAGAGAGATTTTGTTCCTTCTTCATTAATTAGGAAAAGCACATTTATTCCACCTGTTGATAAGAATGTGGCATTGTTTGAGAAGTTATCTGTTAATAACATACGAACATATTTGGAGAAGAACAAAATTAGGGAACAAGATAACCTCACAGAGCAGGAGAGGTTAGCGTTGAAAGAATTGATCACAAATAAAGAAGTCAGAATTATGAAACCCGATAAAGGGGGTGGGGTGGTCATTATGACCCACTTTGATTATATAGCCAAAATGGAAATTATCTTAAATGATGATAGCACTTGGTTCTGTTGTGTATGATCAAACTAATTTAATACTGAATTGAAAACACTGACAAAAAACATTTGAACATACACAATACTGAAAGGAAACAATATCGAATGAACTAATATTGAGAAAGGAAAATTATTTCCTCCCTTGATAACACTTGCCTCAAATTTGTCTGAATAGTGGCAATGCTATGGCAAGGTTTTTATAAAGTTAAGGTGTTGGTGTAGGGTTGAGGTAAGGGAAAGCATTAGGATTAGGGTCAGCACCCATTACTAAAGAGGACAGGGGGACTCTCCCAACCCTAACTTAACTCATATACACATGCACAAGCATTTTCACCCCTCCAGCCCCAGTTATCTATCTTGAGATTGCACACCATCAACATTTGTACTGCTTGGCTATCCTTACCATCAACAATAAACCACACCTCCTCACTTTGTTGAATGCTATTTATATCTGTATCATACCTTTGAACCTGTAAGTGCTAGAAATCTGGACAAAGCCAAACATAATGGGGGCAAAGGCCCCCAAAATAGAGACAATATTTGAATATCATCCTTTTTAAACTTATAAAGTTGTCAGTCGCCCTGCTAGACAGGGCTCCAGGGAAGTAATTAGTGTGGGAAGAAATAGCCAGGGAATTGTTATGGCTAGGCTTGTATAGGCCCTAGGGCTGATAGCCTAGTACCAACCTATGAACATATGAACCTATGAAAAATTGATACATTCCTAATGGATATATTGTTGGAAGGGGGGATACAAGAAAAAGAATATGGATTTTTAGTAGTTGAGAACCCAATTACACCTGTGGTGTTTGGTATTCCCAAAATCCATAAAAATATTAATGACCCCCCCTTCAGACCGATAGTAGCAGCAAGGGGGTCTAAAACCGAGCCCTTGGCAGCTTATGTTGATAGGAATACGCAAGGTTTGTTGAATAAATTCAGGCACATATTGAAGGATTCATGGCATTGTTTACAGCAACTTAGTAGTATTGATAAGTATGACTTGAATTGGTCATTCCTTACTATAGATGTAGTCAATTTGTTTTCAACAATACCCCAAGAAGAAGGGTTGGAGTATTTTAGAGAGAGCCTCTTGAGAAGTAAATATTTGACTACTGTAGAGTTGAACAATGTAGTTAATTGTATGGAACTAGTGCTTAAAAATAACTACATGACATTTGAGGGAGAAATTTACCATCAAATATCAGGGGTGGCAATGGGGGCCAAATGTGCCCCCATTTTTGCTAATTTGGTTCTTCTACATTGGGAAGAAACATTTTTGTTCCCTACATCTTTTTTTGAACGTATCGTATTATACAATAGATTTTTAGATGATATACTTGTTCTTTGGAAGGGGGATGAGGATGAAGCTAGGAATTTTGTTGAATATCTTAATTCTACCACCCCATTTCTTTCTTTTACATACAAGTGGGACAATGAAACAATTGATTTCTTGGATATTAAACTCACTAAGACAAGTGGAGGTTTAGAAAGTAACATACATAGAAAGGAGACATATAGTAATTCTCTTTTGCACTTCTCAAGTTGTCATCCATTATATCAACGTAAAAGTGTGATTAAAGGGCAGATGGTTTGATTGTCACGCCTTGTGAGCAATTATGCGATTTATCAAAGGGAGATGTATAAATTAATAGGAATGTTTTTGGATAGAGGATATCCATTGAAATTGTTGATTACAGTTAAAAAAGAGGTGAGGAAAAGGAGGTTGACATCATTTAAACCCATTTTGGTAGAAAATAGAGGGACTATAGATGTAAAGGAAAGAATAGAACCTTCTTATTCTAAAACGTTTGATTCAAGAGCCCTTGTCTTGAAATACAACTTACAGACATGTAATATTATTGAGAGTATTGGGAAATCTTGGAATCTGGCATTTAATATGGGTATGCAAAAAGAACTAGGTCAAACACCAAAAGTAATTTTTTCAAGACGCTCAAATTCAGAGGCTTTTTTTAGGACTTGGGATAAGCCCTGGCTGCTCTCTGCTCCTGGCCCAGCGTCGACTTCTGTGATACTCTACTCATCTCAGGATTCTAGTGCTAGTCAGCAGGAAGCTAAGAACCCTCTCCAAATATCGGCAGGTCACCTCATTGCATGATACTCTACTCATCCCAGGCTTCTAGTGCTAGACAGCAGGAAGCTAAGAACCCTCTCCAAATATCGGTGGGCCACCTCATTGTATGGTAATTCTACAATCCCCTATCAAGGAAAACAGTAAAATACTCTACTCATCCCAGGCTTCTAGTGCTAGTCAGCAGGAAGCTAAGAACCCTCTCCAAATATTGGTGGGTCACCTCATTGCATGGTAATTCTACAATCCCCTATCAAGGAAAACAGTAAAATACTCTACTCATTCCAGGCTTCTAGTGCTAGTCAGCAGGCAGCTAAGAACCCTCTCCAAATATTGGCGGGTCACCTCATTGCATGGTAATCCTATAATCCCCTATCAAGGAAAACAGTAAAATACTCTACTCATCCCAGGCTTCTAGTGCTAGTCAGGAGGAAGCTAAGAACCCTCTCCAAATATCGGCGGGTCACCTCATTGCATGGTAATTCTACAATCCCCTATCAAGGAAAACAGTAAAATACTCTACTCATCCCAGGCTTCTAGTGCTAGTCAGCAGGAAGCTAAGAACCCTCTCCAAATATCGGCGGGTCACCTCATTGCATGGTAATTCTACAATCCCCTATCAAGGAAAACAGTAAAATACTCTACTCATCCCAGGCTTCTAGTGCTAGTCAGCAGGAAGCTAAGAATCCTCTCCAAATATCGGCAGGTCACCTCATTGCATGATAATTCTACAATCCCCTATCAAGGAAAACAGTAAAGTATGTCTGCTGACTAATTCCAACAAGAAAGACTTTCTATTGACTGTACCATATTTTACATGTCATACCTAGACCTGAGCTAGGACAGCCAGCAGCCCTTGCTTTCCCCTTCTACATAACCTTCCACTATATCTTCCCTCCCACCTGTATAGATCCCCCCGTTTTTTTTTTTCTTTTTATTCCCACTTTCCTATCTATAGTCTACCATTGTTACTCCCTCTCAATCTAACTAGCTATACTAGACTTGCCCACTAGATGGCACCCTAATTCCAGACTTTTCTACTCTTACCCTTTTTTCTCTTTATCAACTCCTTACCCCATTTCTTAAATTCAGTAGTCCCCGAAGTGCTATTAGCTGCCTCTTTTGCTTTTTCCTTCTATTTTATTGTCCACTGACACCTCCCCACTCCTCTCTCCCTTTTCTTTTCTTTTTTTCCTTTCCCCTGCACATCTACATACTACAGACACTTTCTATCCTCTATTCTTTTCTATTCTATCACTAGAACTAGCCTAGCTGATTGTTTTTCATTAACTGCTTCAGTATCTGTTTCTCCCCGCTCCGTTCACCCTGCGGGCTCACTCGGCTCCCCTCCCTACCCCCAATTCCCACCCACCCCCAGGGATCCTGCCTTTATGCTTCCTAAACCACACCTCTTCCTCTTCCTGTTACTCTCCAACCACACCCCTTCCTCTTTCCATTACCTTCTAACCACACCTCATCCTCTCACCTGTACTCTCTAATATTACCTCGTAATCCCACTATTTCCTCTTTTCAATCTCTCTTCCCTCTATCTTTACTGCCTACAAACTCTGCTATTACCTAACTCCACAAACATTCCCCTCTCACTACTCGCCTCCCATCTCACCATACCCTACTCACTCTCTCTTCTCCACCTAATATCTTTCTATCTTCTACCTACAAAGAACCAATATCCATCCAAATAATGAATACTCAATCCATCCCATCTTGTATCACATTCTTATTCACACTCTCACTATTACCTCCTTTAATCCTTACTCATCTTTTCACCTCATTTGAGAACCCACTAGACCCAAACCTAAACCATCCCAAAAAAGAAACCAAATCTCCAAACACACCTTTACTGTGTATTCACGCTAATATAACATTCTCATCTAATTACACACTTCCTAAATATCATAGAACTCTACACACAAAGTACAACAATCCAACCCCCCAAAAATGTCTGTCTCTATACAGCAGATTCAAAAACCTATACTATCTAAGTCTGTTACTCTCTCTAAAGGATGGTGACATCCACCCTAACCCAGGCCCCCAAACAACTCCCATCTCTCTCCTCAACCTCAAAGAACCACCTACCCAAGCCCTTTCTACACCATCCAACTCCCTCTTAATTGCTCATCTTAACATACGCAGTATAAATAATAAAGTAACTCAACTCCAAGCTCTAACTGAAATCTATTCCTTTGATATTCTCTGCTTAACAGAAACTTGGCTAAAACCTTCAACCAAAGACAATGAAATCATCCCACCTGGATATAATATCCTAAGACTAGACCGAACATCCAAGAAAGGTGGAGGGGTCATTATCCTATATAAACCTAGCTTACAATTAACTACTCATAACTGCAAACCACCTATAGACTCCAATGCAGAAATTCTTATCACCAAACTTCTTCTTAACAATTCTAAATTCATCTATGTCATCTGTATATATCTACCACCTGGTAATAACATAGCAACCATGGAAAATATACTATGCTGGCTTTCCCATAACCTGCCTCAAGAAACCATTATCCTAGGTGACACTAATACTAAACCATATTAACCTATATGGGTATTCCCAAACCATTACCTCCCCCACCAGGATAAATAAATCCAACAAAAAATCAACCTTACTAGACTGGATCCTCATCAACCATCATCCTCATATCTATGACTCAGGAACCCTCCCTGATGATTTAAGTGACCACTCTCTTACGTATATCATCAGACATAAAATCAACTTGCCCTCCCTAACATCCATTAAAAACATCAGGTCTAAAAAATACTTTAACCCTGAACTTTTCCAGATGGAACTAAGAACATGCAACTGGTCATCCCTACAAAACCTACCTTTAGACGAAGCCGTTAGTTACTTTAACTCCAACTTCCTTGCCATCCTCTACCACCATGCCCCAACCAGACTAGTTAGAACTAAAGCCAAACATGCTCCCTAGCTTTCTAAGGAAACCAAACACAAAATCAATGCTAGAAACAAACATTGGTCAAAATGGAGGAAAACAAAAAACCCTATAGACCAACAAACATTTAGACAACTAAGAAATGAAACTAAGAAAGCAATAATATCTGACAAAAAAACTACTACCTCCAACCCCAACAAGCCAGTCAAAACAAGCCACAGAAATTTTGGTCTAGTATCAACCAACTACTCCACCCAGGACAATCCACTACTCCAAATCCTCAAAATACTGAACACAAATCACCACTGAATATAGCTAATGCTTTTAACACCTTTTTTACTGATGCTATACAAACATTAGCTAGTCAACTATCACCTAACAACTTCACTCTACCTTCCAAAGAATCAACCTTACCTCCTACTTTTCATTTTCAACCCATCCCAACATCATATATTCTAACCCTTCTACAGAAACTGAAACCATGTTCCCCCTCAGCAGACCAACTACCTGCTGAATTCCTACAACAATCCGCCAAAGCTATTGCCTATCCCATTTCTATCCCGATCAATACAACTATTACTGAAAGTCATATCCCCAGTTTATGGAAAATATCCCATATTATCCCCCTCCACAAAAGAGGACAATCCACTGAACTCTCCAATTACCTCCCTATTGCCCTCCTCTCACCTCTGGAAAAGATCATGGAAAAATGCATTCACAGACAATTACTTGACCATCTAATACATAATAACCTACTAGCCAACTGTCAACATGGTTTTAGACCCTCACATAGCACTACTACTGCCCTTCTTTCATTCACAGATTATATTAACAACAACCGCAACCTTAACAAACTCTCTTCTGCTCTATTCATTGACCTGTCTAAAGCTTTTGACATGGTAAATCACCAAATTCTCATCACAATACTGAAATCCCTGTCACTGGATGCATCCTCCATAAAATGGTTCCAGTCCTACCTGGATAAAAGACAACAGGCTGTACTATGGCACAAGTCTCTCTCTACTCACCTACCCGTCAATCTCGGAGTCCCTCAGGGGTCCATCCTTGGACCTCTACTTTCTTCCATATTCATCAATGACCTTCACCTTGCCATCCCCCAAGCTACATGCATACAATATGCAGATGACTCTACACTGATATGCTCAGCCCCCTCCCCTTCTGAACTTCTCTATCTTACCCAACAAGTATTTAACACAGTTGAGCAATGGTTCACACATAGATGCCTTCTCCTAAACCCCAAAAAGACTAAACTCCTCCTTTTCTCTCCTACTAAGAAATCCCCTCCATTGGATTTCTCAGTTAACTCTACCAATAAAACCATTATATCTGCTGAACCATCCACCAAACTATTAGGAGTCACCATTGACAATAATCTGAACTTTGACATCCATATTAACAATACTATAAAAACTGTAAACAAAAAGCTGGGCTCTCTCTATAGGATATAATCCTTTCTCCTACCTTCAGCTCGAACCACTATAGCACACACTCATCTAATCTCTTCTCTTCTTTATGCCTCACCTATTTTTACTAACCTATCTAAAAATAATCTTAACAAATTGGAAATGTCCTACAATAATATTGCCAGATTTGCAACTGGAAACCAATTTAGAACCCATCACTGCCTTAATTTAAAGCAGCTAGGATGGCTTGAACTACAAAATCTAATTAAATTCCATCAGCTAACTATAGCCCACAACACTCTTTACAAACCTTCCAAAACACCTGTTCTCTCCACACTAATCACTCCCTATAAAAACCTGCAATCTTTAAGGTCTTCTCAGAAACTTCTAGTACATACTGCTAAAACAAACAATAAAGCTGGTGACTCCCTTTTTTCTAATATAGTTGGAAAAGCCTGGAACCTCCTTCCAAATGAACTCTCCACACTTCCCTCACTATCCTGTTTCAAAAACAAATTGAAAGTATTCCTCAAAACACACTGATTATGTCCGTGCTCTAAACCTGACTAGTCTAAGTGTCTCTATATACTCTATTCTTCCTAACCCATCTAACCATTAAAAGTAACTCCTTCCTTTTTTAAACTATGTTACTAATTATCTCTTGACTACCTTGATTGTATTTACATGCCTTTATTATGCCTGTATTCTGCACTGTCAATTTAGATTGTACTTGCATCCTCTGTTATGCATGTATTCTGCCCTGTACATTTTACTGTGATAACCTGTTATACATACTGTTAATAGTTTTTATCTAGCTCATATATCCTTAGATGTTATTGTGTTAATTTCATTATCCTAGCTTGGAGCTTAACTCCCCGGACCTCTACTGAAAATGGACATGTATCCAGTTGGACTAGCCCGGTAAACAAATGTAAAATAAAATAAAAAAATAAAATAAAAATATAAAGAACTTATTAGAAAAGCCACAAAGTAGATTTGCAAGTTCACAAATGTATAAATGTGGGTCATGCAGGTACTGTAGATACATCAATGATGGACCCTATGTGACAGTAAGGGGGTACAACAAGGCAATTTCATGCCTGGGTAAATGTAGTTGCAACACTAAAAAAGTGGTTTACCTTGCGACTTGCACTACATGTGCAGGATTTTACGTAGGGAAAACTGTACGTAGATTAAGGGAAAGGATAGCAAAACATCAGAGGGCTATTAAGAATAAGGATAATCATAACGCGTTGTATTCACATTCCAAGAATTGTGTTAACTTTAAAAAGTTTGTATTTTTTGTAATTAATAGGGTGATGACAAGTGAAAGAGGGGGTGATGATAACATCAGAGTTGAGTCTTTAGAATTTAAATGGCAGGTGATTTTAGATGCAACAACTTAACCTGGACTCAACGACCATATTTCTATTAAGCCCATTTTGAAGCAAAGGGCTATGGTTGTTTAGAGTCATTTGCTTTGTTTTATTGGGAAAAAGCCAGTAATAATTTAAATAAAGGTTTCAATACTAATATGTGCATAATGAGTGTGTTTAAAGTGAGTGCATAGATGTTTTAATACATGCTTTTAAGCAAGTTTAGCATGCATGTTTTATGGTTTATTTGGAAGATACAACAGTATGTTTATTGGGATTGTAATTAATCAAGGAAGTTGATTGGTCAATGTGCATGTGGAATTTTGTATTTAAACAATGCGATTATGAGCTCCTTTTACTCTGAAGAAGCCATCAGTTGATGGCGAAAGCGTTTAGTATTTTGGAGCCTTTTAGCTCTTCATTAAAACAGCTTGGTGCAGTCCGTCAGTTTGTGTTTTTGATTGTTTTATTTAGTTATTACCCTGTTGGGTTTAGTGTTTTTACAAGACTACTTCATTTGTTCATAGGTATCTACTAAGCTAATGGCCAGAATGGCCTTTTTAAGCCTACCTATGCTTTCCAAATGTATCAAACATGTTTCAGTGGCCTAGAGGTTATTTTAAAGGGCATATTTTAAGGGGTATATAGAACCTAGGGCATGGGTGGTCAAGCATCTACAAGGTGCCTCTGTCCGTTAGAGGCATAGGTGCCAGACCAGGCATGAATTTCCAATTTTCTATCCACTGGTCCAAGTTATGCTTCAATAGGGTTAGGGAAGAACTCTGCTTCAGATGGATGGATGCTAAGCTAGTTCCAGAGAAGGGGTATTCTCTGAAATACATTCCTGTCCCTCCAACTTGTCCTACTTGTTTTGCAAGCAAGTTTTAAATCCCTAAATCATGAATTTTGATGTTTTTTTTCTTTTGCAGATATGCAAATGGTTCATCAGAATGGGATCCAAGGATACCTTGCATGCCAAGCATAGATCATCCCTCAGTATTCTGCAGGAGACAGGGTATAGGGATAGGGCTTTTAGGCTACCTGCATAAGACATTTTGTTAGTGCACTTTATTCTTTTCATGAGGAACCTCTGTGGACATTCCAACTGTTGCATGTGCTTGGTCAGGTACGTACCAAAGTGGGTGTTGTACTCAATGATGGGTCTGATAAGGGCCAAATACAGTGGAGCAATGACTTCCTTGGGCCTAGATGCCACCCCCTTGTTTATAAGTTGAGCAACATAGAATGATTTCCTTACTACCTTAGACACATGTGGGTCTAAAGCCTAGTAACTGTCTACATATATACGTCTCTAAATTCCTGACTACTGGGAATAGTATTCTATGTTGAGCTCCTAGCTTGCAATTAGTTCTGCAGTTTGATGTGTAGTGACTTTGAAGCTGAAGACATAGTTGAGAAAGCATTATGGTTGCCCTTGAGCTAGGAGGCTGTTTTTACCTTAAAATTGGCTTTAGTATACTTTATTTGCCCTCCAAGTTGTTTGTTTAGATAGATTAGAGTTTTTATCCTGCTGAATTTTGCATTTCCTAACTTTTGCTATGACTTTACCTTGCAAACAACCTATGATAGTCCAAGGGATTGGGGTATTCAGCAATTTCAGGGATTCTACAGACAGCCTCAGGGTTGCTAGTGGAAGTCATGGTTCCCATTCAGACCACCCCCAGATGGAAGAGGTCAGAGATTGGTGTTACTTTCACGCAACATCTTGATTTACCCTAACAGCTGATGTATGGATATGGGAACTGATTGCCTACAGCTATCATGTAATGTTATCTTTATTCACCACCCCATCATGACTCTTGCTACATGTAGCTCCCTCACTAAGAAAGCAGAGGCAAAAAGAAGATTCTCATACTTATCAAGAAAAGAGCCATCTAACAGCATAGACACAGATATTATTTCACATTTTTTAATGCCAAAAATATATGACTTCTAAGACTATACCTAGATTATAGTAGCTTCCTAATTTTTGTTATAGAGAAGTTCTTTTGCATGGTCACCCTTTAACCTGCTTTTAATCTATCTAGCAGAGACTTGGATGCCCTCTTTGCAGTTTCAAAATGCATAGCTGCACATAATTACCAGGAAGTGTTCAAGAAAATTCTTGTAATTTTGGATAGGGATCAGACATTACCATTTCAGAACCAAACCTCTTTGGCCTAACATGAGCCCCACAATGCTGATAAAGTGCATTTCAGTGGTAGTAGTTGCTTCATGTGGCTACAAGGGATCAAATTGTTCCCCTTTTTAGATGACTGGCTTCTAGTAGATGTAAGCAGAGACATTTGCATCTTCTGTATGAGACCTTTTGGTTCTCAGGGATCACTGTAAGTTGTACAAAAGTTACACTTTACACTATCTCTTTTTTTGAACTTTCATAGGGTGTTTGCTTGATAAAGCATGTTTGCCATTAGAGAAGACTTCAGACATATCTTTTCACATCTCATCTACGTCTTTCCAGTGGGTCAGTTTCAGAAACCCTTTTCTTCAGAGCTCTGTGTCTTGTTAAATACAATCATGCAGGTGACTCACTTGAGATTCCTTCAGTGGACTGTCAGAAATCAAGGCCCCTATGAATTAGACCTACTGAGTGCACAAATAAAAATTTCTAGTGCTTGCAGTCCATGTTTAGAATGGTAGAAAAATCCATCCAACTCTTGACCGCCAATTTTTTTTGTAGAGCTGGACCCCAGAAAGCTGACCTTTCCAACCTTCTGCTTGGTTTATGGAAGACACTGCAACAGTATCATATTAAGGAGGTGCTCCTTGCATAAAAAATGAAACATTTACATATGTGGCCCGGAGATGAATGGAGATCTTCCTTCATGCCACATACTTTGGGAGTGGATAGCAGCTATTTATTCATACAGCATGTCTAGTGTGAGGTACATCAACAAACAAGGGGGAAGTTCATTCTTGACACATATGCAAGCAAGTCATGAATGTATGGGAATGGGTCATCTCTATATACATGTCCTCACTTGCAGTCATATTCTGGGAAAGTACAAATGTCTTGCCAACAGATAGGGCAGGAATATTCTGAAACTGCATGAATCCTCCTTTTAAACTCCATGACAAAATTGTTATTCGTGTTATGGGATTTCATCCACTCTGCACTCTGTTATCTCCCCCAGCATTTCAATGTGATGTTAAGTTTTTTTCTTCCCAATCCATCTTCCCAGCAGAGACAGAAGAATGCTATTATGTGGCCAAGGCAGATTTGGTTTCTAGTCTTTCAGGAGCTTTTCCCGGCTCAGCTGTTTCAATTACCTTATCACAGACAGTGTTATGGAAATGTCAGCCTGATTGTCACACACTCATACTGACAGCTTAGTTGCTCCTGTCCAGTTTTGCTAGATCTGCAGAATTTTTAGTAAGGCTGGTTCTAGTTTATATCTTTACAAATATCTCCTGCACAGAAAGTGTTCAGAGACAGACAGGACCATTTTTCTGTTTCTGCCTTTGCCAGATATATAGATCCATTCTCTTACTGTATGTCGGTAGTCCTTCAGTACATTTTGGAATAATTTGTTTCATGGGTACGTTATTCACTAAAGTCAACTATATGAACATTTCAGATTTTCTCAAAGGCTAGGAATAGTCTGTACTGCCTCAAGATTTTAGGGCCTTTCCATGAAGCATTTTCTTCTTAGGACTCCCGTCATAGATCCTTTTCCACTTTGGACATTTGTTTTATTTTTAAAAACTTGCACTTCCTCACTATTCCTCCCTCTGAGCCTGTTGTATTAGCAGAATTTAAACTGTTTCCATCTTGTGTCAGTATCTTCTGCTAGGTGAATCCTAGAGCTGACAGTCTTGTCTGTGTTCGCTTTGTATTTGGTATTCTATAAATATAAGAGTTTTCTTGCGTACCATACATTCATAGGTTCATAGGAAGATGCTAGGCTTTTGGCCTGGAGGCTGTTATAAGCCTAGCCAAGAATTTCACCCATGTTCCCACAAAGTCAGCACCTGTATTCCCTGTCCAGCAGGGACACAGGTGAGATCCCAGGGGTATATTGTCTGTTTCCCATCCAGTTGTCCAGGTTCCTCTTAAAGAGGGCTAGTGAGGTACTCTGCTTGACATGGAGAGGAAGTCTATTCCACAGATGGGGGAGTCGTTGGGACACAAATCTATCCCACCAACAAGTTCTATTAATGTCACAGACCCGGTTGAGACCTTGCGTGCAGGTTGCACGAGTGGAGTTTGACTTACGGATGTGTAGCAACTCCATCAAGGCTGAGTCTGAGACGGCCTTGTATGCCAGACACAGGTCAACTCTGAGCAGTCTGTACAGGACTGAGTAGAGAGACAGGGCTTTTAGCCTATCTGTATAGGATAGGTGTTTGTGACCCTGGATTTTCGTGGTCAGGAACCTCTGTGGTCTCTCCAACTGCTGCATGTGCTTGGCAAGGTACATGCCGAAGGGGGCATTGTACTCGATAATGGGTTTGATAAGGGAGGAGTACAGGGATGTTATGACCTCCTTGTTCCTGGATGAAATACCCATACTTATGAGGTGGGCCATATAGGCCTTCTGTACAATGGAGGCAACATGGTTGTCAAAAGTCAGGTTGCTATCAACCTGGGTGCCCAAGTCCCTCACGACTGATTGCATGCTTTGTACATTGTTATTAATGTGATAATTAGTGGGGACACCATTTTCCCAAAGGAGATAATGATGCATTCCTTGGCATTTAGTTTGAGGTCATGCTTCTGGCACCAGTCATTAGTTTGGTTAAGGCCCTCTTGTACGATGTTCACATCATTAGGGGAATTTATGACAGTGCCCTGTACCAGTCATTCCTTTATGCCAAAGATATCCACAAAAATAGATTTGTACCACTCTATTTATTTTGAAGTCTTCTTTCTAACCAAGAATACCACCACCTTCTGCACTGTATGAGTGCACACAGTCAGATACTATGAAAAGAGGAACTGTTCATCTCTTTCATTAAAGACTGCAAAGTCAAAAAATATTACTAACCAGTACAACAGTACCTCTCCAAATATCTTGTAAATTACATTGTCTTCATTACAAGAAATATAGGAAACAAACATTTAAAGAGATGCACCAAGATAAATTCTTCCACTGTATTTGTACATTCATAACTTTCTTCTGAAATGAATCTTTGGGTGACATTTGGACATTCCTGAATACATTTGCTAATCATTGTTAGGGCTACCACTCGGTGGCGTAAACACTGGCTCTAGGTATTTTGTCACTTCAATTAATGTTGATGCAACACCCCGACCCCATGTAAAAATAGAAGAAGGGGGTTTATTCATAGACTCGTAGGTGTGTACTAGGGTAATGACCACTGGGGCCTTTTTAAGCCTAATCATGCATCCCGAAAATGTGACAAGTTATGGTACCCTTGATTAAGTGTAAGCAGGGGGTTGGGAGATGATTTACAAGCAGTGTCCTGAGAAATTAACCATTTACAGGCTGTCTGTGTCCTTCAGACACACAGGTGCCAAACCAGGGATGAATTTCCTGTTCTCCATCCAATCGTCTAAGTTACACTTGATTTGGGTTAGGGATGAACTCTGTTTCACATGGAGGGGGAGCACACACTGTCTTGCCAATGTGCTGATGATGACAGCAAACTGGATGTGATTTCCAAGTCTAGGGCTTCCTTCAGGGACACAGATATCAGTTTTTACACCCCCCATTTGACTGTCACCCATGAAAAATGAGCTGGGGACTTTGTCCTGGCTGCTAATGCTGCCAGAGCATTTTGATATCATATACAAAAATTAAAGGTTTCCTGATCTACTGTACAAGTGTCGAGGGAAATTGAGATGGGGCCTAGTGAGAATATCTGCTGGGAAATGAATGGTTTTGTTTTTGATATAGATTTGTGTATTTAGTCTGTTTTTAGTTCTAGGTCTTTGCTTTTTAATCATATTGTATGATTTTTGATTGCTGATGGATTGTTATTATAGTTACGTTTCAATAAAGTACATTCAGTATAAAAAGACAACAGCATCAACAAAAAGATAAGGGGACTCACTATAGTTCTGTATCTTTACTAAGAATACCACTCTCCAATGACCTCCTTTTTTCTCTCTTGCCGTGTCTTTGTCAGATAGTGTACTGTGTAAGTAGAGGACAGAGTTAGCAGCTTATGAAAGCTTTATGTGCTGTACTGCGCTAACATTAATGGTGTCAGTCTGACCTGTTTGTGCAGTTGAAATTGTTCTCACAGATACTGTGGTATGGTGAATGACCCATAACTTTTGTTTTCTGTGGTAGCTGTGATTGACAGGAGGTGAGAAGAGATATTACTATGCCTAGCTTTCTTGGATCCCCAAACTCAATATTGTTCTGCATCTCCTGCTTGCAATCTAATCTCTTTTGAAATCCATATAGTGGGCCCTGTACAAACAATCCATAATGGCTCATAGGACTGGGACAGAAAAACTTAACTAATCCATCATTTTCATTTACCTATGACCACTAAGTAACATAATGCATATTCTCCCTCGACTGCCTGTGCCTCACTGTCAAATCGTGACTGATAATGGCAGTGTACATTGAAATATAAAATCTAAAATAAATGAAACACAATATAGATGACACAAAAGCTTCATTTTTTTTTACTCTAGAGGGCAGATTACCCCTGGGTAGAACATCTTTTAACTCCAAGTGAGTTATGAAGTCTGACAAAATATCATCAGCAGAATGTGTCTGTTTTTGCTATGCCTTTTCATGATCAGTTGGACCTCTTAGCCTTATCTACAAGCCCCAAACAATATCACATCCAAACTGGTTGTCAAGTGTGTTGATTATCAGCTCTAATCCTAAGCAGATCATAGGAAGTTACTAGGCTAATGACCCTAGGACCATTACAAGCCTAGCCAAGCTTTACCCTTATTTCCATGATCAGTACCTATCACCCCAGTCCAAGAGGGACATACGTGGAACCCCTGGGGTGAATTTACAGTTACCCATCCAATCGTTCAGATTGCGTTTGAAGAGGGCCAATAAGGTGCTCTGCTTGACTTGAAGTGGGAGTCTGTTCAAAGGGTGTGGTAACCTCTGGGAGACAAATTTGTCCCTCCAGCAGGTTCTATTGATGTCACATACCAGGTTAAGGCCATTAGAGCGAGTGACCCGTGTACCATTTGAGTTACGGATATGCATAATGTCCAATAAAGCAGTGTCAAAGATTGCCTTATATACAAGGCAGAGATCACCTCTGAGTAGTCTGTGTGAAACAGAATAAAGTGACAGTGATTTCAGACAATCCACATAGGACAGATGCTGAAGACCTTGAATTTTCCTTGTGAGGAACCTATGTGGTCTCTCCAATTGCTACAGGTGCTTGGAAAGGTACATACCAAAAGGGGCATTTTACACAATTATTGGCCTGATGAGGGAAGTGTACAGGGAGGTTATAAGTTCTTTTTTTCTGGAGGCAATGCCCTTACTTATGAGATGAGTAAAATAGAATGCCCTTTTACCACTGTGGAGACATGGTGATCAAAGGCAAGGTTGCTTTTAAGATGTGTGCAAAGGTCTCTCACCACTGAGTGCCTACTTAGGGTGTTGTTATTGATGTGGTAGTTACAGAAACATCTCTCTTATCTAAAGGGATGACAATACTTTTTTTTACATTGAGTTTAAGGCCATGACTTTGGCACAAATCATTTGTTTGTACAAGACCCTCTTGTAGGATGTTGACATTGTTTGGAGATTCCATGACCGCTCCCAGTTTGCAGTCATCAGCAAACTTTGTCAGCCACAGACCTTTAGTTTTAGCTTGCACTTTGGAGAAATAGATTCCGAAACATAGAGGTCCCAGGACTGATCCCAGTGACTCTCCAAGTATGAATTACATAAACGACATACATACAACTATTAAGAGCAAGACAAATAACATACATGCAACTATTAAGAACAAGACAAACAACATTTATTTTACTTAACATTTGATTACAGGGAAAGTCTGACTTGGAATGAAACCAATTTTCTGCAGAGGCCCGGGGAGAAACACTCCAGATGCATGTTTTTGTAACGTGGGAGGAAACCACAGTACCCAGGGGAAACCACACAAATGCAGGCAGGGCATGCAGACTCTACACAGAAGGCACCCCAGCTGAGAATCGAACTGGAGAACCTCTTGCTGTGAGGTGAAAACACTACTGCTGTACCACTGCGCCGTGCAACATGAAAACTGTTAAGAATAAGAAAAAAATGTGAATATACATATACATACAAGGTGCAAAGTGCAACTCAGTGCAAGAAATACTAAAATAAACTCTGAAAGAAACAAGCATTAACAGTATGTAAACAATAATGCAGAATCCTCAGAAGCTTGGGAAGAAGAATACTCCAGCCTAATAAGCTGAGTTAGCTGTTTAGGAACTTGATGGCCTGTGGTGAAAAAACTGTTCTTATATCTGCTTGTTTTGGTGCGTATTAAAGCAATAACTGACCATGTGGTGTGGTAGATTGAAGATTTACCCATGGTCGGTGTGGTTTAATCATGAGGGTGAAGCCCGAGTGATTAAACAAAGGCAACTGTGGGTAAATTTTCAATATACCACAACCATGGAGTTGGTTATTGCTATTATACAATGACATTATTTAAGAAAAAAATACTTTTCTTAAATAATGTCTTTGTATAACGGCAGATTACTGTTCTTCTGCCGGTTGTGGTATACTGCTTGTTCATTTTGATGTACTGCGCATGCGTATGGGACTTGCATTCCCATGCATACCCAGTACATCAGTGCTTTGAAATGGATGCAATGGAGAAAAGAAAGTCTCAGTTGCTCCATTTTCTCTCTTTTTTTTAATTGTAAAAAAAAAAAAGTTTTGGGGCACTTTATACCAATGGAAAAAAGTCCTTTTTCCATTGGTATATTGTGGGATTTACAATGGGCATGCTGGTTGGGCTGGGCCAATCAACGTGCACGTTTTCCCATAGTAATAGGGAGTCATTGCATAATAATCTATAATGCCTGGCTGATGGTAATAGTTCAAAAAGATGGTGGCCTGGATGTGAAAGGTCATTGGTGATTTTCCCTGCCCTTTTCATGACTCTGGAATAGTACAGGTACTGTAAGGAGGGCAAACTAGCACCAATGATATTTTTGGCAGACCTGACTATTTGATGCAACCTATTTTTATCATTAGACAGAGATACAATACAAACCACACTGTTATGGATGAGTTTGAGAAGAGACTCAATGACTGCTGTATAGAACTGAATCAACAGTTCCTGTGGGAGGTTGAACTTCCTCAGCTGTCGTAGAAAGTACATTTTCCATTGTGCCTTTTTTTATGATGGACCCTACATTGTCTCCAACTTCATCCTGGGAGATTATAGATCTGAAAAACTTGATGGATGCTACAGCTGACACTGCAGTATTAAATATAAAGTCCACTGTCATCTCCACAGTTTTAAGAGTGTTCAGCTCCAGATTATTCTGACTACACTAAAGGGCAGGCTGCACAACCTCCCGTCTGTATGCAGACTCATTACCATTCTTGATGAGCCTGATGATAGTTGTATCATCTGCATATTTAATAAGTTTGACAGAGGGGTTCTTAGAGGGGCAGTCATTAGTGTAATGGGAGAATAGCAGTGGGGAGAGCACACATCCCTGGGGGGCACCTGTATTGCTCATGCGATAGCTAGATATACATTTCCCCAGTTTCACCTGCTGTTTATGTCTTGGCAAAGTCTAGGTAGACTGTATGCACAGATTCTCCTCATCAAGGTCCTTGGTGACTGTCTCGAAGAAGTCCACCAGGTTTAACAGGCATGATCTCCCTTTAACAAATTCAAATTGAGTAGGGTCAAGTGTTTGGAAGTTACAAATATCTTTGCTGATAAAGCCAATGATGATTCTCTCCATGGCCTTGCAGATAAGGCTAGTCAGACTGATAGGTCTATAGTTTCCAGGGTCTGTGGAAACACCACCTTTGTGCAAGGGGATAACTGTGGCCTTTTTCCATTCAGCTGGGATGAAACCAGTGCTTAGACTATGATTGAAAAGAGTACCCAGTGGTGTTGCTAATTCTTGTTTCAGCCCATGTAAGACGCAGCTTGGAATGTTATCAGGCCCCATAGATGCTGTGTTTTTGACTTTAGAGAGGGTGTTCATGACCTGCTCTTTAGAGATACAATTAGAGGACGGGTGGTAGGGATGTCTTGGGGTAAGTGTGGCAGGGACATCTTGGGGTAAGTGTGGCAGGGACATAATAATAATAAAACAATCATTTAAATAGGTTCAAACATCTTGGTAACAACAGAGCACACATTTTCTCTCTCTCACTCTCTCACTCACTCCCAGGTTCTAAATTACTGTGACCTCATAGTAACATATGGACTACACCACTAATCAAGAATTCAAGCCAAAGTTACTAGCACACTAAAATAAAAGACCAATCCGTGCTTGCTTAACACATTCCCCTATCATCTGACCTATGTCTTCTAACTTACAACCAAAACCACTACTTTGACCAGATTTGTAACCTTCAATAAAAAATGGCCACTGTGTAAGACGCTTTCATCTTCACAACATTCAACAATGACTTCATCAGGTTCTGTTTTAAAACAAGATAACATATTATATATATTGGATAAAAATAGTTAAGTGACAACCAATTCTCCAATAAAATTCAGTACCTAAGTGCTTTAAGTGCACATTTAATATGCATGACTTCATTAAATCCAGGTGTCTTACATGCATTCTGTAAAATATTCTATTGCATTTCTTTGCAGTTTAATATTGTTTCATCATCTTCACCTCTCAGCCCTAAGTCAAAATAATCAAGAGCATAACATAAAAACATTTGCAGCATGTCCTGCATTGCTTCTATGTTTATAAATTGCATTATTTTCATCCTTTTTCTTCAAGGCATATATATGTATCTGTATGGGTCTACTTCAGTTGATCGAGTTAATATAACAAAGAAATTGAAAACATTGAGCTGAGAACATCAACCATATACAAGACCAATAGCTTACAAAATCAAAATGTACAAGATAGAACCATCATTTTGTACCATGTACTAGCATAACACTATGGCAGATGGAGGTTTTAAAGTTATAGCAACACTTCTGATGATGTGATATGGACACTTAGTACAAATATACGTCTGTCCCTTTAAACTACACTAATGGGTGTCGGGAGATATTTAACATCCATGGCTGTATGTTCAGTCTTGTGGGTTGGGCAGAAAATTCTTAATGGAACTGATCCACAGCCTGTGCATTACCAACCATGGAACAGAGCATATCTCTCAGGGTACTTGGGATCCAAAGCACTTGATGCATCTTTACTTGACTGAGACTAAGTCAAAGCTTCTCTAGAACCTGCAGGATTATATTGAGGCATGTTTGGTTCTGCTGACACTCAGGCTAGGACAGCCATTTCTAGGGTGGTATCAGAGTAATGTGTGGTTGTGGGCCCCTGTATTACATGTGGATTTTCAGCAGAAGATGCAGAATGCTTCCCTGACTGACAGTAATCTGCCTAACAAGCTGCATGAGAAGAAATAGGTAAGTATCTCAAGTAGGGAGTTCAGGAGATCTCTTGTCTCTGTTAGCTTTTTAAAACAAGCAAGCTGGCACTACAGCAATTCAAGGAATCTTTCCAAAGAAAAGGGAAGCATCCATACTGACCCATATTGATTTTATTTTATTTTATTTGTTTGCAGACCAGGTGAATGAACTGGACTACTGACCCTTTCAGTCACGATGTGGGTATTGAAAGAGTGTCGTATATACAGTAAGATATAATACTAATATTGAATGTAATGTAAGAACATACATTTAGAAGAATAAAGGTTGTGATAATGTACAAACGAGTTACAAATACACACCATTTTATTAGCAATACCAAGCATAATGTGCTGATCATACAAATCAAATCTCTGTAAATTACTGATGATTAGATGGTACTTATATAAAATAAAAAATAAATAAAAAAATAAACTTATATCCACTGTGGTTTGAGCTTAGTTAAAGTAGAGGTAATAAGTTCATAGGGTCATAGGATGATGCTAGGCTACTGGCCCGGAGGCCCTTATAAGCTTAGCCAAGAATTTTACCCATGTTCCCTGAAAGTCAGCACTTGTTTCCCCTGTCCAACAGGGACACGTGGGATTCCAGGGGTATATTTTCTGTTTCCCATCCAGTCATCCGGGTTCCTCTTAAAGAGGGCTAGAGAGGTACTCTGCTTGACAGGGAGAGGGAGTCTATTCCACAGATGGGGGAGTCTTTGGGACACAAATCTATCCTGCCAACAAGTTCTATTAATGTCACTGACCAGGTTAAGGCCTTGCGTGATGGTTGCGTGAGTGGAGTTTGTCTTATGGATATGCAGCAACTTCATCAAGGCTGGGTCTGAAATGGCCTTGTATGCCAGACATGGGTCAGCTCTGAGCAGTCCATATGAGACTCAGTAGAGGGACAGGGCTTTTAGCATATTTGTATAGGATAGGGTGTTTGAGACCCTGGATTTTCCTGGTCAGGAACCTTTGAGGTCTCTCCAACTGCTGCATGTGCTTGGCAAGGTAGATGCCAAAGAAGGCATTGTACTCTATAATGGGTCTGATAAGGGAGGAGTACAGGGATGTTATGACTTCCTTGTTCCTGGATGAAATACCCTTACTTATGAAGTGGGCCATGTGGAAAGCCTTCCGTACAACGGAGGTAAAGTGGTGGTCAAAAGTCAGGTTGCTATCAACCTGGATGCCCACATCCCTCACGACTGATTGCATGCCTAGTACAGTGTTATTAATTTGATAATTAGTGGGGATGACATTTTCCTCGAAGGGGATAATGATGCATTTCTTGGCATTCAGTTTGAGGCCATGCTTCTGGCACCAGTCATTAGTTGGGTAAGGCCCTCTTGGAGGATGTTCACATCACTAGGGGAATTTAAGACAGTGCCCAGCTTGCAGTCATCTGCAAACTTGGTCAGCCATATACCACTGGTTTTGGCTTGCACCTCAGAAAAGTATATCCCAAACAGTAGAGGCCCCAAGACCGATCCTTGGGGTACACCACTCATTATGGGTCTACTACTAGAGGTGGCTTACCCAACTTTGACTGAGTGGGTTCTATCAGTGAGCCAGTTAGCTACCCATCTGGTAACATACGGGTTGATGCCTAGCTGGAAGAGTTTATCTATTATGCCCGAGTGGGGAATAGTGTCAAAAGCTTTGGCTAGGTCAAGGTAGGTGGTGTGCACAGTCTTCCCCTCGTCATTGGCTTTGGTGACTGTTTCAAAGAAGTCGACCAAGTTTAACAGGTATGCTCTCCCTTTGACAAAACCAAACTGTGTGGGGTCAAGTGTTTGGAGATTGCTAATGTCCTTGTTTATAAGGTCCATAATAATGCGTTCCATGGCCTTGCAGATCAGGCTAGTTAGGATTCACATCTAGATCAAGAGAGGTAATCGTGCCCCTTTATTCATCCCTCATCAGGCCCATCATAGAATACAATGCCCCCTTTGGGATGTACCTTACCCGACACCTGCAGCAATTAGAAAGACCCCAAAAGTACCTCACCAGGAGGATCAAGGGACTCAAACAGATGCCATATGCTGCTCGGTTAAAAAAACTCCAGCTCTACTCAGTTGCATACCGCCTACTTCGAGGCGATCTATGCCTGACATATAAAGCTATGTCCAACCCAGAATTAATGGACATGCTCCACCTCAGTAAATCTAAATCCCTTAGAGCCACGCGCTCCAGAGACTTGAACCTCAGCACAGAAATAAATAGAACATGCTGGAGGGACAGATTCATAACCCAGAGGCTCCCTTCGCTCTGGAATGGAATTTCAATTCATGTTAGGTAGAGCACCTCACTGACTCTCTTCAAGAAGAATCTCGATGAGTGGATGGGGGATCGTAGGTTTGTCCTGGGGATTACTTCCGTGTCACTATTAGACAGAGGCACAGTAAACTAAACTTTAAAAAGGGCAATACTCAAATCAAGGGGTGGCGTAAGCCAAACACAATCAGGCTAGGCTTATAAATGCCCCAGGTCAGATAGCCTAGTATGAACCTATGAACCTATGAACCTATGATGGGCCTATAATTGCCTGGGTCAGTGGATGCTCCACCTTTGTGTAGAGGGATGACAGTGGCTGTCCTCCATTCAGCTGGGATGAAGCCAGTGCTCAGGCTTTGGTTGAATAGGGTGTCTAATGGAGCTAAGAGTTCATGCCTGAGTTCATGTAAGATACAGCCAGGGATGTTGTCGGGTCCCATGGATACTGTATTTTTTGCCTTTCAGAGGACATTAAAGACCTGCTCCCTGGTGATGAGGGGAGGGGGCAGGTGCTTGGGATGTCCTGATTTACTGATGGGGGGACAGGAGGTGAAGTTTTCACTGAACCTGTCTGCCAGCATGTTGGCTATATCTATGGCATTCATGTATGTGGTGTTATTGACCACCAGTTCAGACCAGATTTGGGTGTTGCCTTGAGACTGCAGACATGTGTGAAGGAGGGCCTTGTGATTGTCCTTGGTGGATGTGGCCAATTTGGACTCGAAGTTAGCCTTAGAGGATTTCACCAGTGACCTTATTTGCTTGTTCAGACAAATGATAGATTGCTTCCAACTTGGCAGCTGCTCCTTCTTGGCCCTGGACAACAATTTTTTCCTTCTATTATAGAGTTTGTTTATTGCTGCTGTCCACCAGACAGGTTTACTGTTCCTAGAGGAAGATGATTTGGTCCTGTCAGGTATTGCTGAGTGCATACAGCTATGTAGGTGCTCATATAATTTTTTGGTGAAGGTTTGGACATTAGTACTACTTCCAGCTGATGCGGCGGTGGCTGTGAAGCTGCTTATACCTGCTCTGAGGAGATTGCAGTCAGCTGTCAAGGGGGGGGGGGCAGGGGAGATGGTGACTTCAAAAGTGATCACTTTGTGGTCAGATCCTACCAAGGAGGATGACACTGTAGGAGTGCTACAGTGGCTACTCATGTTGGTTAGGACCAGGTCCAGGATATTTTCACCTCTCATAGGGGCATTGACCAGCTGATCCAATACATTGGCATTGACGAAGTTGAGGAATCGCTGGGTAATCATGTTTGGGTTAGAATAGGTCTTCCACTCTATGGTTGGGTAGTTGGGTAGTTAAAGTCGCCCAGGATCAGGGTAGAGGGTTGAATCTTGATGGATTCAAGTAAGTCCAGATAGACGGAGTGGGTGTCCTGAGTCATGGTTGGGGGTCTGTAGATAGCTATGATTTGAATAGGTGTTTTGTCAACAGTTAACTGCACTTGGAGTGTCTCCTGTGCGTCATACCATTTGACCAGCCTGGAGGTGTGCATGTCTTTGATAAATATTGAAACCCCATCTCATATGGCTTTGTATCCATTTGGGGTTTGAACTATGGTAGGATGAGTAACCTGGTAAGGTTGGGGTGCTCTCCACAACTTTGAACCAAATTTCAGTGACTGCACAAATGTCAGCCTCCTCCAGGGCAAGGAATGCTTGCAATGAGTGTAGTTTCATGCTAAGACTCCTAGCATTTAGCAGCATGACCTTTAAATTTTATTTATAAAAATTTTTCATGTTGGTAATTTTGTGCTCATGACTTTGCCTAAAAAAGGCACTATGGGGGAGGCAAGATCCTTTGCCAGAAGCCTAAAGCCCAGGGGAGAAAGATGAAGGCCATCTCTAGCCAAGCATCATGGTCTGTCAGTCATGTCCTTCCAGGCTGTCAGGTACTGGATCCCCTTGGAATGATGTCAGAAACTAAGCCAATTGTTAAAGTCAATAATTTTTTGTTTGTATTGAGGCATCATTCTGGGTGACTATAAGATGCTGCTTAAGGCTAGGGACATACCTGCCTGGGACACATATTCTACAATCTCAATCATGTCTCTCTTCATATAGTCCAGAGAGGTATGTCTGAAGTCATTCACATCAACATGGACTATGACAGAGTCATAACAGTACCTGTTGTTAAGTAACTTGAGTGTGTGCGTGATATGGCAGATTCTAGCACCTGACAAGCAACTTACTGTGACTTTCTCCTTGTCTATCCTGGTGAGGGGTACATCTGTGTCTTATGATAGAGTTTCCTATGACTAGTATCTTGGGTTTGTGGCTGGATCTTAGAGGCTGTGAGACACAAATGTGTGTACTATGTGTGATGCTTGGTGCTGTGGGTTGTGATGTGTGTGTGTTTGCTTTGGAGGTCACTTTTGTTTAGGTATGTTTTTGTTGAGAACCCCTGCATATGTAGGAGTGTGTTGTACAGATATGGGTGGTGTTAGAGGTGTGGTGTTCATAGTGTTTGTGCAGACAACCTTCTCAGTGCCAGATTTACTGGCTTGTAACTGAAATGAGAGCACATACTTATTCAACAAGTCAGATGAAGGCACGTGTGGGGGCAAAGAACACAGTCAGCATCATGAAAGCTTGGGGCATTTATCCTAACTGTGTAGGTGCTTATTCAAGGCAGTTTTGAAAAGATCTAATATTTTGTTACATTTGATATCACTGGGTTGGTGATTCCATACGTCTGGACCCACTCTAGAGAAGGATTTTTCAACTGTTTTAAATGTATGGCAGGCAAGAATGGAAAAGTTGTTCTGGATGTTTCTTAATATGTGGGCTTGTTTCATAGTGAAAAATATTGTTTTTAGAGGAGGACAGTAACCAAGAAAAATGATTTTGAATAATAAGGTAGCATAGAGCATTGTGGCACTTTGTGTAATGGGTAACCAGATGAATTTTTTAGAAGGTTGCTGTGGTGCATACATGTATGAGCTAGTAAAACAAATTTTATTATTTTTTGAGCAATTTGTAATTTATGAGTGTTGTGGGGGAGTTTAGGCATAGTAGTGGCAGACCATATTCAAATGTGGAGATTAAAATATTTTTGGCCATGGCTCTATTTTGAACCAGGGAGATTAGATGAGAAATGAGATAGAGTCTGAGATGGGAAAGAATTTTAGCAATGATTTTTTCACTATGTAGTGTAAATTTAAGAGAGGGATCCAAAGTCAGTATATAGTGTGAAATTAATAAAGGGATCCATATTGAGAGAGAGATATCTTTGCTGACATATCAAGACAGGAAATCTGAATATTTTTTTATCTATGCCCCTTTAAATCTGGATTGTGCTTTCTGCAATGAGATTTCTCTCATTTGGGCACAACGCTTTTTTTCCAATAAAATTACTCACCTTGGAGAAATGCCAATAAAATGACAAGGAGACTCCTTCCCTTTTTCTTTCTTTCTTATTGTTTCTTTTGGGTCTGACCTTGACTGTGTAGTTTCTGCTATGTGTAGTGTTTCAAGTAGTTGCTAACCACTTTTTGTTTACCCTGTCTTAGTAAAGACACTGGCTCTTCTTTTGAATCACATCTTTCATAATCTTCATGTTCCATTGAATATATTTTGAATTCATTATGTTTTATCCACTTTTTTCATAAATGTGGATGTTAGCAAAATTTCTCACCTCAGGATTAGCACTCTGCTTCTATAGGCTAGTACTGCGCATCACCCAATGAAATGCATTTTATTTTGAAAATGTAACAAAAAATGCTTTATTTTAATATGAAATGAGCATCTTTTTTATTTTTTATGTTTTATTCTGAGAATTTATACAAAATGTATAAATAAAAAAAGACAGAAGTTATTATATTATTCTTCCCACTCTCTTATTTCAGCAATAAAAAGAGGAAATTTGAATTTACTATGTATGCCCAAAGTAGCAAACTCCCCACATAACCTTTAGAAACTTCCTAATATACCCCCCGTTAATAAATGCCCATGATACATAGGGACACAATTGGGTTGGCTTGCATGGCTAGGCTTATAAAAGCCCTATTGATCACTAGCTAGTATATACCTATCAGCTTATTTCCATCATTATCATAAATTTGATATTGCATAAAGAGAGACTACCATACCATTCTGCCAAAGGAAAACCTAAAATTTCAGGAGAATGCCATACATACAAAATTAAACATTTTGATCTGATATTGTCCTTTTCATTCTTCCTCACTGATGGGTTTGGATCGGACTCAGCCACATTCCCAAGACTTTGGGTCCTAATCTCAAGCTCCTTCCTCATCCCACAATGCACCACACCAACCTTATCTCCTCAGATGTTGTTTGCTGCCATTGTAGTAAGATGGAGGATTCCTATATCTCGAGCTGTAAAAAAGTTTTTTTGTTTATATATTCTGTTATTGTTTTATTCAGAGATATACCCCCATATTTACTAATCTTCCGTGCAGGACTAGTTTAGTCCTGCACGGAAGCGACTGTTTAGGAGCAGGACAGCAGCGTGCCATGCATAATAACGAGGCTTGCTGCCTGAGCTCCTAATCTTACATGCAGTGTGTAAGAGTGCATGGGAGTGTGTCTGAGAACAGAGCCCTCAGAATATACATGTCCCCGCAATGCAGAACAGCAGAAAGGGGTAAGAAATGAGCGAGACTGCTCATAGGTGTCCGCATATCCCCACCAACAGTCCCCTAGGTGTACAACAGCAACAGTACATATAAATAAAATGAAGAAACCCTTTTATTTATTTATTTTTTAAATCCGATTAAAGCTAACCATAGGTGTGTGGGTGTGCCCATCGCTTAGCTGCGGTTAATATAGCTTAAATGGCTGAAGAGGATAAAAAGGAAGATATATGCAAATGAAGTAGCATAGCAATAGTGTAGTGGGCAGAGCATTCACCTTACAAGCAGCCATTCCCGATTCGATTCCCACTGCAGCAGATTCCATTTTCCATGGTAAAGCACGTTATGCGTAATATTTATGTTGCATAACCCACTAAATAACATATTTTTATGAACTGGAGTACTGCAGTAAATGCATATGTGAGGTGTCAGTGTCATAATGAATAAGGCACTAGTAAGCAGGTTTAAGCACAAATAAACAGTAGTAAGCATATTTAAGCACTAGTTAGTGGGCATAAGCCCATTTGCATGGCAGTAAGCAATGCCTACACTGGTGAAGCAATTCTAAAGCTAACTCCCTGTAAGCAGATGTAACGGCAGGTTAGCAGTGCTTACCCTCTCGCAAACCCACTTACAACTGCTCAAAAGTGCCTTAATCACTCTGTATCCAACGGCCCTTGTTCTGGCCATCAACAAAATAAACAAGCATGCAGGTCTCGAACCCAGGACCCAATACACCATAGTCACAGTAGTTAACCACCAAGCCATCACAGAAGTACAGAAGAATGAGGTATCAGCATACAAGTCCTCACCATAGTAAAACCAAACTGAACCTGTGAAAGGAATCAGTATACAGTTATATGTTCCATAAATCATTACATAACATAAATATGTGAAATGGAGTACAGCAGTAAGCCCAGAAGTGAGGTATAATTGTAATAGTGTGGAAGTCCCCAATAAAACACAAGGACCCCATATAGTGTATGTACACATTAATCGTGGATATCTGGCAGATATATAAGATGCAATGAATAAGAAATCAATGCCCAAAAGGAAATATAATGCAAAGTCTAATGTAAGCAACTGTAAGCATTGCACAGGCCAGCTTAGGAGGTGTAAGCAATGTGTAGACCAGCTAACTCAATGTGCCCAGTGGTATATCCCTTTAAACAATGCCAACCCTAGGTAAGCAGGTTTGCCCATAGCTTAGCCTTTTCAAAACTGGCCAATCACGGAAAAGTGAGGGAAATCGGCCCTACTTAAACCCAAGAGGCGGGAATACATCTCATAACTGGTTGTAGCTTCACCTTGCAGGCACTATGGCAGTAAGGGGAGAAGGTGTGCACTTCCGGGTGCAGCGCTGGTGCATCCAGGAGTCCAAGGTCATGGCAGGACTCCTAGTTAAAGACCATGCTCAGAGACTGCTGCAGGGCCAGTACCAGGGCTCCCAATATAAGGCAGAGGCCTGGGACCGTCTCGCCCGCGACATCACCAGTGCCACTGGCATACCCCAAACTGGTGAGCAGGTCAGGTACCACTATGCTGACCTGAAGTAGCATAAGGGGGACCTCTTGGAGGAGGGCTCCAAGAGGCTAGAGCATTAGGGAATGTTCCAGATGTGTGTAAGTATCACCCCAGTATGTGTGTAATAATTGCCAGCTCAGGTATATCATGGATAGGTATGGCTAAATTTTCCTCTTATGTCACCCACAGTTACAGTGGAGAGGGCCACGAACCAGGAGACTCACATCAGTCGCCTGGTGAGGTTATGATGTGAGGCAGGTCAGTAATACTCATGCATTTACTGTCATAGGAAATAAAAATAAAAGTAGTAATAAATGAATTGCTAGTATAAAAATGTATTGTTCAAGGCAAGTACTGCATATACTACTGAATATGGCAGTAAGAGTCTCATATTGTTTGTAAGTCAACAAAAGTGTAATAGCCTGACAAAACAGGTCTAACTTCTGGACTGCATGTTTATATCCTGGTATCATATGGTAATGTAGATATGCAATCATGTAATAGTACTGTAGTATTAAGCACTGTTACCCACACCGTGCACCATAAATTGAATGTGTAAGAATGCCTGTATATGACAGGTGTAATCCTCAGAGGCCATTTAGTACAACTGAGAGACACATAGACCATAAACAGGGAAAATTCAGATAACAAAAATTGAATAGCACATGCAACTGGGCTGTGAATTGTTGTTTTTTTAGCACACACAGCCACGGTTTGAATCTGGCCAGTGGTAGTAGTCTGCATACAGAATCATTCCCCACAACTGTACAGATATGTCCAGAATGTCTATTAAAGTGGCCCATATATGTTGCCTATCAACTTATCCCCCTGGGAAATCAGTGGGATGATCCCAGACATATAGGCAGCAAACAGGAAATACAACTTATTGACACACAGCTATGTGAACAAAGCTGGCACACTAGCAACTCCTCAATACCTTATGTGACTAAGAAGCCACGTATTTCCCATTTACACCCCAACTTATCAAGCTGTGGTCAGAGTGTGTACAGTAACAGAGTGAGATGTATCTGCATAATAGTAATGTGGAATCTGGTACTCTGTGTGGAAACATTCGGGTAGTGCTAATAAACATTCCTCCCACAGGTCTGCCAGATACCAACAATGTGCCCAGAAATACAAGAATGATATGCAGTTGCTCTGAATAATGAGGTATTACACATCACTGTCGCCCACACTGTCCTACAACATAAAACTGTCTAGGAAATCTGTATAAGAGTGTTGTAATACAAGGTCAGAATGCAAAAGCACAGGGGATTAATAAGACAGAAAGCAGATAGGAGATATACACCAATATCTATATAGCAGACACAACTGTGATGGACAGTGTTTAAGTTGTAGTGGACACAGCCATGGTTTGAATCCTGGGAGTGGAATTAGGCTGCATACAGATTCATACCCCACAACTGTACAGATGAGGCCAGAATGTCCAGTATATGTGCCCATATCTGCTGCCTGTCCCCCTGTCCCCCTGGTAAGTCTGTGGGATGATCCCAGATGTTTAGCCAGCAAACAGGGAATACAAGTGATTGGCAAACATCTATGAAAACACACTTGTCACTGTAGCAACCCCCGAAGCTGTTAGGAGAGTAATATGTCAATTATGTCCTATCTACACTCCCATGTTGTCAAGCTGTTGCCAGAGTGTGTACAGTAACAGAGTGAGATGTATGTGCATGATACTAATGTGTAATCTGGAACTTTGTGTGGCAACAGTCAGGTAGTGCTAACAAACATTGCTCCCACAGGTACGTTGGATACAAACACTGTGCTGTGAAATACAGACCATTATAACCTGTACTGGTACTGTTCACACTGGTATTGTAGGGAATTGTGAGCGTTGCAGTTTCTCTGAATAATAAAGTATCACTGGTCACTGTCACCCACACTGTGCTACATAATATAACTGTGTAGGAAAGCATGTATATGTGTGTTCCAGGTCACTAAAGGTGGAAGAGGGTAATATTCTAAATATGTCCAGGCACACCAGCATGTGGTCAACACATGGCCAGAGTCTGTGTAGGAAGAGTTGGCTAGCATAGTGTAAAACATCAACTCGGAATCCGGGAGTAGGTGTACAGTTAGTGTTAACAAACATTCCCTCCACAGGTATATCAGGTAAGAGGTGTATACTGCAGGTAATACCGGTTCATGTGTAATGATGACGATAGCCATATCACTGTCCAAACTAAGACTATAGGGTAGTGTAGTAAGACTTGTAAGGTACAGATAACAGCACTGACTAGGAAAGTAATGTGGACTACAGGAATATACTAGTTGCTAATTGACATATTTCTCAGCCCCCACCATATCTCCAACAATAATCAACATACCCATCCCAACCAGTATGTAATGGCACCTATGTTCTGATAATGTCCAATTGTTTGATAAAATGTTAATGGTTCCCATGCATGTGCTGTATTGAATTACTCCAACATTGGTGGCATGGTGCCATCAGTGTACCTGCATGCTGTTGTTATTACCACTGTGGTCCCATATATGCATGTGTTCTGTTTGCTATGCAGCTGTTCCGTATCTGGTGTCTGGGTTAATGGGAATATCTGTGCATGCTGTTTTACCTAACCCTGGAATGTGTTGACTATTACTAACCTACAAATGATGATGAAATGTAAACACTATAGCACGCTTGGGAAGGCCGGTCCTAGCGACTCACCTGTCTCACCTCAGCTGGTCGTGGTACCGGGCACCAGCATGTCTGGAGCCCAACCCAGGACCTCCCTGTCCATTGGTCGTGCACCACCTTCAGGTGGATCTGCCTGAGGGGATGGGGCTCACCCCCCCAGGAGTGGGCGAGGACAGGCATCTGTCACCTGTCACTAGGTCAGGGTTATGGTGTGTAGAACGATCAACGAGCAGTTTGGTGATCGTCTACACCAGCTCGAGGGCCACATGTCGTGATTAGAGAGTCAGCCTGGCTCTTTGACTCAGCCCCCAGCACAGCCACCTTTGGGGCTGTGAAGGTGCAGTGGTGACTGCCCATGGGTGGGGACCTCAGTCCCACTGTTACCACTAGGGGGCTTGTGGGCTTCTGATATCCCAACACCCCTCCCAATCAAGGTGTTTAGCCCCCACATGTGTCATATACCGCCCCTGTATGCATCTTGTTTGTCTTGTCTGTTCACCTACCCAACTTACCTCCCCAAATATACCTATTACCCCTCCCCAACATCCCACTCTCACCTGAAAAAAAAAAGGGCAATCTGTTCCCACAAAGGAATCTCGTGCCATACATAGCTGTCCATTTTGCACATGTGTCCACTGGACACATGTAATCCAGTCTAATTGGCATCACAACTTACTATTGTTGTCCTCACCCCTCTCCCAGGGGTTTGAGTGTCCAAACCTACCTCCAAATTCAGTGTATATGCAAAGCTGTTGCTGTAGAAGAAATGGGCAGCTATGGACCTTCCCTACACCCTTCCTGCACATCCCTAGCTATTTTCCTTACTGTCTTTCCCAATTTGTGCCCCTTTTTCACCACTTTCCTATCAACCCTCTTTTCTTTTAAAGAAATTAGCCCGGGGGTAAGTGGGAGGAAGCACTTTCAAGCAGCAGTAAGCGGGCTTAAGCCTGTTTGCGCAGGGGTAAGCAATGCCTACACAGGTTAAGCAATACAGAAGCTAACTGAGTATAACTAACTGAAACCTGAAGTTAGCAGTGCTTACCTCCATGCAAACTCACACAAACCTGTTTACAACTGCTTTAAAGTGCCTTAATCACTCTGTAGCCAACGGCCCGTGTTCTGCCCAATAACAAAATAAACAGCCTCTGAAAGTCTTGAACCCAGGACCCTGCACACCGCAGACAAAGTGAGTTACCACTAAGCCATGCCAGATATACATAACCCTGATGTTTTCACAAACATATCATCCAGCCCAGATATTAAACAGTACAGAGAATGTATTCCACCATTTAGATCTATGTGTGCGTGTGTAAATATATTAATATCTAAACAGATACAACATATCTATGTATATATATATATATATATATATATATATATACACATATATATATATACATACACATATATATATATATATATAGCTGAATATATATACATGCAAATGGCTACATCATCACATATATATGTTTGCACCTATATGTCAGCATATACACAGCAAGCTACATATATGTAAGCAGATATGTATATATGTAGCTATATACGGACATAGCTATATATATATATATATATATATATATATATATATATATATATATATATATATGTCAGCAGATATATATATCTATATAAGTATATATGGACATACATGTGTCGATATCAACTGGAGATTAACTAAAACAATATACATTTTGTACAAATAGGTATACCCACCCTCCCCCCACAGCCAAACACGTCCGCCCTGTAATACACTACAAAGTATTGCAGATCCCATAACCAGGACCTGACACAACATGGGCGCAAGATGTTAACAGTACTACATCTCACCTGTATGATGTCAGGCTGGTATTGGTAACATATCATGCAGTACAGTCTGGCTCCCATAGGAAATGTAAATAGTGGAAGCTATCAACATCCCCAGGATAGATATACACAGACACATATATGCAGATACAGATATACACACACACACACACACACACACACACACACACACACACACACACACACACACACACACACACACACACACGCACACACACACACACACAGACACACACACACACACACACATATATATATACAGTCACAGCCCTTAAGACTAAACAACACACCTGATACACTTGTAATAGGTGACTCTATAGTCAGGCACACTGACGTCCCGCTCACCAGGCTGAACAAGGAGAGGGTCACGGTGAGCAGCCTGTCGGGTGCTAGGATCTGCCACATAACACAAGCACTCAGGTCACTCCAAGGCAAGTACAAATATGACTCAGTCATTGTCCATGCTGGTGTGAATGACCTGAGACGTACCTCCCTGGACTACATGAAAAGAGACATAAAGGAGCTCTCTGAGCATGTAGCCCAGGCCGGTATGACCCTGACCTTGAGTAGCATCTTACCCTCACCAAGAATGATGCCACAATATGAAGACAAGATGATCAATTTCAACAATTGGCTTAAGTACTGGTGTCATTCAAAGGGGATCCAATGCCTGTCAGCTTGGGATGATATGCTCGACAAGCCACGATGCTTCGCTAGGGCGGCTTGCACCTGTCACCCTGGGCTTTCGGATATTGGCAAAGGCTCTTGCTACCCCCATAGTGCCTTTTTAGGCAAGGCTCAAAAGACAAACCCACCTCCATAGGTATCACAAGGGATAAGAAACTAAGAGTAATGCTACTCAACGCCAGAAGTCTAAACCTCAAGATGCACTTTTCGAAACTCTCCTTAGCATGGAGAACATCGATATCTGTGCAGTAACAGAAACCTGGTTCAGGGCTCCGAGAGCACCCCAGCACTACCAGGTTATACCTCATACCATGCTTTTCGCCCCAAAACTTGGACCGAACCACAAAAGGAGGGGAGTATCGATATTCATCAAAGATACCCACACCTCCAGGTTGGTGGCAAAGCACGAAGCATCAGAGACTATCCATGTGCAACTAACAGTGGGTAAAACTGCCTTCCAGTTTATAGCCTGCTACAGACCACCCTCCCAAAACCAGGAACCCCACTCGGCCTTCCTGAGAACACTGGAAAATATGAAGGTCTCTCCAAACACCATTATATTGGGCGACTTCAACTACCCAAACATAGACTGGGAGCATTACTCTAGCTCCAACACCTAGCCCAAAGGTTCCTAGAATTTATAAACTCAAATGCTATGGAACAACTTGTTACCACTCCCACAAGAGGGGAAAACATACTAGACCTGATCATCACCAACATGGGGACTCTATGCTCCAGACCAGAAGTGTATCCCTCACTGGTAAGATCAGACCATAAACTAATCTCACTGGATATTCACATCCCGACCCCACCCCCTGCCCAGAAAACCACAGTGAAAAACTTCTCTAAAGAAAATTTTACACTCCTCAAAACTGAGGTGGAATCCTTCAAAGCCCCCGGGCCTGTGGAAAATACAGCCCAGACCGCAGAATCCTTTATAAATGCATTCTATGAACACCTTCAGGAATGCATGGATCATCGATCCCAAATAAAACCAAGACCCAATCCTCCAAAGGCAGACGTCCTGTCTGGTGGACCCCAGCCATAAACAAACTATACAATAGAAGGAGGAAGCTACTAAATGATAAAGCAAAATCCCAAAAGGGAAGGCATCACTGATCAGTATTAGCAAAAACTACGGGCACACATAAAATTGTCTAAGGCCAGCTTCGAGAGAAAAATTGCACAGGACACTAAGGATAATCACAAGGCTTTCTTTAGTTATGTTAGGAACCTGGGTGGTAATTCCCAGATATGCTCAGAATTAGTCCAAAATGACAAAAATACACGAACCCACAGACATTGCCAACATCCTAGCTGACAGGTTCAGCGCAAACTCCCCTCCCACCAAAGGGCAAATATCTATCCCAGCAGAGTGCTGCCCCTGAAATCTCAGATGCTCAGGTAAGAGCCGCCTCTCCAAAGCAAAAACACAGCATCAATGGGACCAGATGGTGTCCCGGCTCGTCCTACATGAACTCAAAGAAGAGCTAAACCCAAACATAAAACTACTGTTCAATCTCAGCCTTACTACAGGATATGTGCCCAAAGAGTGGCGTACAGCAACAGTGGTCCCTCTCCATAAAGGTGGTGCCTCAACGGATCCTGGAAACTATCGCCCATAAGCCTGACTAGCTTGGTCTGCAAAGCTATGGAAAGGATCATCATGGACCTCATAAATAAAGATATTGGGGACCTACAAACACTGGATCCTACCCAGTTCGGCTTTGTTAAGGGCAGATCCTGCCTCTTAAACCTGGTTGATTTCTTTGAAACAGTCACCAAGGCCATTGACGAGGGAAGGTGGTCCACACAGCCTACCTGGACCTCGCAAAAGCCTTCGATACAATACCCCACTCGGGCATTATAGATAAGCTCACCAGCTTAAATATAAACCCCTATGTCACTAGATGGATTGCAAACTGGCTCAAGGACAGAACCCACATGGTTAGAATTGCTGGAGCCATGTCAGACTCCAAACCAGTTACAAGTGGTGTCCCACAAGGCTCAGTCCTGGGACCTCTCTTGTTCGGTATATATTTCTCGGAGGTACAGGCCAACACGGAAGGACTGTGGCTGACCAAGTTCGCAGATGACTGCAAACTGGGTGCCATAATCGACTCTCCAGCCGACACAAGCATCCTCCAAAAGGGCCTCATAGAAACAGACAACTGGTGCCAGAGCCATGGCCTCAAGCTAAATGCCAAAAGTGTATAGTCATCCCTTTGGCAAAACAAAGTGCCCACAAATTACCACATAGGTGGAAATCCATTAAGTACAGAAGAAGTAATTAGGGACCTGGGGACCCAAGTTGATAGCAATCTCTCATTTGACAACCACGTGGCCAAAGTGGTTAGAAAAACATTTTATATAGCCCACCTAATCATGAAGGGATTCACATCTAGATCAGGGGAGGTCATCGTGCCTCTTTACTCATCCGTCATCAGGCCCATAATTGAGTACAATGCCCCTTTTGGGATGTACCTTACCAGACACCTGCAGCAACTGGAAAGACCCCAAAAGTACCTCACCAAGAGGATCAAAGGGCTCAAACAGATGCCATATGCTGCCCGGTTAAAGAAACTCCAGCTCTACTCAGTGGCATACCGCCTGTTCAGAGGAGATCTGTGCCTGACGTATAAAGCCATGTCCAACCCGGATTTAATGGACATGCTGCACCTCAGAAAATCCAAATCCCATCGAGCTACGCTCGAGAGACTTGAACCTCAGCACTGAAATAAATAGGACATGCTGGAGGGACAGATTCATAACCCAGAGGCTCCCTTCACTCTGGAATAAAATCCCAGTCCAGGTTAGGCAGAGTCCCTCATTGACTCTCTTCAAGAGGAATCTTGATGAGTGGATGGGAGATCGTAGGTTTACCCCGGGTATCACTTCTGTGTCACTGTTAGATAGAGGCATAGTATACTAACCTCGAAAAAGGGCATAGCAAAATAAATTTAAAATGGGTGGCGAAAGCCAAACACATTCTGGCTAGGCTTATAAATGCCCTAGGGCAGATAGCCTAGTATGAACCTATGAACCTATGAACCTATATATATATAGTTATACATGTGACTACACATACACACGCAGATATATGTACAGTAAGATACTTATGTAGTAGGTGCACACAATATAGAAAAGCCACTATGCCTACAGTTAACACCTTAATGACTAGACACTGCATGAGCCACCCATACAAATGACAGTCATTGCCTGCAATTTATACCCACAGAGAGGTCATAGGGTAAAACACCGCACACAGGTCTGCAGAAATGGAAGACCATTATGTGTGTACTATTACAGATTTATATGCCATGTCATATAGCTGTTCAGACACTGACATCCATATAAACAGAGTAATGCAACTGTGAAACAGTTATACTAATACAGTAGTCTGGAAAGGTTCACAACTGTTGCTGTCCAGGCCAAGCCCTTCAAATAGTACAATATTAAAGACAGACTGGGCCACAGGATACCAAACAATCAACAGTAAGTAATGCAGGTGTATAGTTCAGCAGCCTCTATCTACACTCTGTACACAATCACTAGGTGGTAAAGACTTCAGTTGACTAAATGGGATGTAACTGTTACATAACAAGGCATACCTGACACCATCACAAGCACACTGACAAACAGAACAGTCTGTATGGCAGGAGGCAGTAGCCTGCATTAACCCAATTAATCTACGTAATGTCAATATAGGTGAATGGTATGGTACTGTACATCCAGATACCTTAAGGCAGCTCACACACACACCTGATACCCCCACATATTGTAACAGCCTAGGTTATTTATGGTATATCCCTCCCCCCAGACTCATTAATACAAGCCCATATACCACGGTTACATACACTGTCCTCTGGAGTGCATATGGGCACACATGTATGTTGTAGGTGAAGCCCACACATATATGGCCCCAGCCCCACCATATGTGTGGGGGATACAACAGCAGTGGACTGCTGGCAGGAATGGCAGCATGATGTACGTATATGTGCATATGTATCACTATCTGTATATGTGTAGCCATATATTGCTCTGTATATGTATGTATGTATCTATGTACATATACATACCCATCTATATATGTCAATATGTATATGTGTATATATCTATATAGATATCTGGATAATTATATATACATATATTTCCACCATATGCCCTGAACATGGAGTGTAGGCCTGTCTCACCCCCTATAGTCCCAATTACGTAGTGCAAGGGAATGTCAGGTATGTCAAGCAGGTATATCAGTTGACTATTGCTACTGTAATAGTGATTGCCTTCACAGACATGGTGTGTGTGGGAGGTCACATCTGTTTTTCACAAGTGCACCAGTGGCTACTGACAGACATCCTAAGGACTTCATAGTACAGTACAGCTGCTAGCACGTAATGCTACTGTGGACTACAGCAGAGATATTGGCCAATATGTGTGGACATTTTGACACACTCTGGACAGTCCAGAGGTATACACAGAACACCTTAGTGCAAAATATGTGGACCAAGCCTGACAATGTGGATGTTAACAGCCATGTAGATGGGTATAACACGTAATGACTGGTATACATATGCCCCCATAGGTTATGCATTCACACACCCCTGTCTGTCCTGACACATACTAACCCCTGGTACAGAGGTGCCATGGCCACATACTACCCGCTAGATATTGACATACATCTGTACAGCATCCCACTGCTCTGTCTGGCATACATGACTGTTAAGGGAGGCCTGGCAACAGAACATCTAGCAAGTATCTGGACATGACATCTCACTGGGTAAGTACACTAAGCTGCTAGACATGTAACAAAGCACTGATCAGGCTATAGGCAGACTGGCTCAACACTGGCCTACATTTCCTATGGGGGAATGCACATGTACCTGCATATACAGCAGGCTCTACAGGCATGTCACAGCACAGGGTAAGATACACCTGTGTGAGAGTGCATAGCTACATCCAATGTGAACACAGCCACAGCCACATATGGTATGCTAGCATATTATTACAGTATATGGACTATCTGTTCAACACCATCCTCATGTGTGCCACTCACACACAAACCCTACATATACTGGGCCACTACACAGTGTGGTCCGATGCCTGTCTGTGGTAAGGGACATGTGTGTGTATGGCCCTACAAACATGCAAGCCGATATGGTAACATACAGTGGAGCAACATGTAACATCAGATAGGATGGGACCAAGAACAATGAAATCTGCCACAGTTTGTACACAGGCCAAAGCACATATTAACATTACACACACTGTTGACATTAACCATAAGTACACAGACCTCAGTACTGTACACACTACCACAGAATGTCCAGGTTATGTCATCAAATATACCCCCTACTGTACATAACATGTGTAGCAGTCTGATATCTCACTGGCTTGTTATCAAATATGATGTCACTAATTATGGTGTACAGCACATATGCACCTCTTAATGCATGACATATGTACAAAGGTTGACAGAGGTGTGGCTGGAAGCACATACACATGGCCAATATTGACATGTTGCTGTGATAACCTCATACATTTACTGTTGTAACAGGGTTTGTTGCAACATATGTCCTATGAGGAATATGAAGTCAGTAACTGTCACGGTTCCACCATCTACAGACTGCAATCCTCGGGTCTATATTAGCTCACCGAACGCTTAGGTTAGTGAACTGTGATTGATCGACCCCATGTAAGCGAAAGCTTACTAAACCGAACTGTCAGAACAGCAATTTTTTTCCAAGGGAAAAAAAAAAAAAAAGGAAAACACTATAAAACATGAAATTAAGTGGGGGGCTTTGCACCCCCCCACTTAAATATACCAACTCCGAGACCACACTACAGTGCCAAAAACTGCAAACTACCGAAACGGCCAAGCAAATTCTTTCCCAGGGAAAGAATTCGCTTACATGCCGCTTTGATATTTTGCCATTTCAGCATTTATAGCTCGACCAAGATGCATTCACTAACCTGCGTCTTCGGTCAGCTAATAGGAACCCCAATCCTCAAACTACCTCCTAAAGTTCACAGATAGGTGCTCTGTGGGTAACACATGAAACCAAAGGCATCACACACTGCCCAGTCTGCAGATGACCCTACAGATGGGGATTCCTCATACACAGAGCACTGACATGGCAGGTATGGCAATATGTAGGACAGTCATATCCACACACACCCTGTTAAACCAGCATTACTCCAAATGCAGTATAGCAGCACTTACAGTCTGTAGTCAGGTCAGGCACATCCCCCTCCTGTGTGTTTCCACAGTGTATATTGTTAGAGGTAAATCCCCAGTCCATCTGAGATGCTGTTTTCCAAACAACAGATCAAGTTCCTGCTTACAAGGAATAGAAAGGCCCAACATCAACATGATGTTCCTAGATATTGGAGTGTGTTTCCATGCAATTGGCTATGGGAATGTTACCACAGCTGTTCCACATGCAATCAGCTAGAGGAGGGCCGCAATTCATGCAGAGGCCATCAGCTGATCATGAGCATCACTTAAAATACACATGCTGCTGCCTAAGCAAAGCAGGTGTAGGTCTCCACATCCACCAGAGAAGAGGTGAGAGAGGCAAACAAAGTCAAAGACAAGTAAGGGAGGGGTGGGAGAGTAAAACCTAAGCATGTTTGTGTCACACACCTACCAGCAAATGGTATCAACCCCCTGATGATTATGTAGTGCTATCACATTTCCATGCAGTTATTGGATGTGCCACATAGGTTACATGGTGAGGAGCCCTCAGAACGTATATGTGATGATGAGTGACATCTGCAACAGGGATATTATAGCTATACGGTAGGTGTAGTACACGTGCCTGTCCACTGAATAGGTGCCAGTGACAACACAGTCACAGTCTCACAGGAATGCACACACATTGACACACATGGCAGGGCCAGGAATATAACTCATCAATAGTGAGATTGCCACAACACATTACTGTGCAGGTATTACATGCACCACAGGGGTCTTATGGAGTTTATATGGGCAAAGGGTATGGGGAGGTGTCTGACATCAGACAGCATGCTTAAGTATGCCTATGGGGGTTGTAGTGAGTGTGAATGTGATCATATGCATCATACAACACACGCACATGCACACACACACACTCACACACACACACACACACACACACACACACACACACACACACACACACACACACACACACACACACACACACACACACACACCAGACGGCTATACAAGGTTAGGTGATGGGTATACCTTGGCATCAGGCCACATGACAATGGTCTGCATTGTGGCTAAGGGGTGTAGTTTCTGGATTTGCCCACACAGGTGAGTATTGTATCCACCATCCAGTCACCTGGGTGACTATTGTGTGTGGCCAATGCTGTGCATCACTTGTCATGTATGTGTTCCTTAGTCCATGACATGGACGGTGTCTGGGATGTGCACACCTCCCACATGCATGTACAGTGACATGTGGAACTGTACCTGGGGTGTCTGGCTCATGTTGTGTACACAGACTATCATCAGATGTGCCAGTCTTGGCCTCCTGTGGCGGGAACAGGTAATGGACATCAGGTTTACCCTGCACCTACACTGATAGCATGCTAATGGCATTCCCTGGTGTCAGTGGCATCTGTCCATACAGGGTATGTTTCAGGCATGGTATGTCCTTTGTGGGTCACATTTGATAGCACCACAGGTGTTGCAGCTGTCCAGTGGGGAACATGGGGAAGGTGCACTGTCTGCATGTACATGCCTATTGGACAGATGGACAGGGTGCCATGCCCTCTGTAGCCCACTGCAATCACTCCAGAGTTACTATCAGTGGGCAATATGCAGTGTACTACCGACATATTGGTTGTTGCCTAGGCAAGTGTGTGTGTGTATGAGACATGGGTTGAGACTGTTCTGTGGGTAATACTGGTGTTGATAACTGTGTTTGCCTGGCCTTGGTGTCACATGTATGGGTATGGATCTGCACCCCAGCCTCTCAGCTATTTCAAATCTGTTATCCCTGTACAGTGGACATTGTGATATATACTAGGGCCACCATATAAGAAATTTGCAAAACTTGCTCCACATTGGGCCCATTTGTTACACACACACACACACACACACACACACACACACACACACACACACACACACACACACACACACACACACACACACACACACACACACACACACACACACACCTGTCATGCTGGGATTAGAAGTCCTACCTAACTAGTTTATTACACTACAGGACTTTGCAGTTATAGTACGCGCCATGGAGATTACTGGAGTACACCTTCCCCAAAGGTGTATTTCACATTGGATGACTTCAGCAGGATTGCCAAAGTAGGGCAGTTGAATTGCAGGGAGTATGGCTAGGCTAAAATGCATTGCTCCCTAGACAGACATTGAAACACACACACACAAAACATCCAAAACTGAGATGTGTGGGTATAGAACCCCTAACAGAGCTCTATATCGCACTACAGCATGGAGCTGTTATAGGATGCACACGGAGATTACTGGAGAACTCCTTTCCCAAAGGTGTATTTCACAATGAATGACAGCAGGATTGCCAAAGTAGGGCATTTGAATTGTAGGGAGTGTGGCTAGGCTAAAATGCATTGCTCCCTACACAGACAAAGTCAGACAGGCACACACACAAACACACACACACTTGACAAGTCTGGGATTAGAACTCCTACCAAACTAATGTATCACACTATAGCAGTACGCAGTTATCTGATGCGCTATGGAGATTACTGGGCTACACCTCTCCCAAAGGTTGAACATTTGAAGTGTCGGGAGTGTGACTACCCTAAGAAGCATTGCTCTCTACACAGAGACAGACAGACAGACACACACACACACACACACACACACACACACACACACACACACACACACACACACACACACTCTTGCCAAGTCTGGGATTAGAACTCCTACCTAACTAATTTATTACACTATAGCAATCCGCAGTTATAGGACGTGCTAGGGAGATTACTGGGCTATAACCTTCCTAGAGGTGTATTTCTAGGTGGATGACATCAGCAGCCTTGCCAAAGTTGAGCATTTGAAGTGTAGGGAGTGTGACTACCCTAACAAGCATTGCTCTCTACACAGACACCCACAGTTGCCATGTCTGGGATTGGAACTCTTACCTAAATAGTTTATCACACTACAGCAGTATGCAGTTATGGGATGCGCCATGGAAATTACTGGGCTACACCTCTCCCAAAGGTGTATTTCAAAGTAGATGACCTCAGAAGCCTTGTCATAGTAGGGCTATGGGGAGGGCAGTGTGTGTGCATGGGCCATAACCCATTCATCTAGAGGTTGACACACCACATGCAGCCACACTCAGGGTCATATTTCACAGGTACGTGTATACAGATGCTAGATGACTACTTCCTTGTACAGTCATGTTGCACAGCTAGCACATGCACCACATAGTCTGTACTGCTGACAGATACTGGTGGCTAGTATCTAGAATGAGTGACAGCTGGACCTCATGTGGTTGTGGCCCTTTGGCTGTGTGCTGGGTGGGACAGGCCTGGATGGCACCTTGTCACAGTCACCCTCTTCCACACATCTATGTAGGTCTACCTTTGGCTTATTATAGTGTGTTGTCCTTAGATATATGTCTGTTTTCCTGTCCACTGTGTGTGCAAAGCATGTGTGGTGCATACTGAGGAGTGTTTGCACTAACATCTGCAACTGCCAGATATGTCTGGTCTACTGGTGTTTGCAGACATGGCATTCATGTGTTTGTGTGAGCATGCCCAGTATGACCTTTCAGTGTGTTGTTGACTGACATTGCCTTCATTTTTCTAAGTGTGTGAGCATGCCCAGTATTCCCATCTGTATTGAATGTGTGGATCAAGTCCAGGTAGTCTGTACTGCAGTGTTGACCTATGTGTTGTACACCTACAGGTAGCATACTGTTTCTGTGGGGTATCCGTTGATTACTTGGCATTGACTGTTACTACATTTTTAGATAGGATGGGGGGCACACCTGACTATTTCTACGCTTCTACACAGGTTTGGGGGGCACACCTGACTGTTACTACATTTCTGTGTAGGCTGGGGGGCACACCTGAATATTTCTACATGTCTGCACAGGATTGGGGGGCACACCTGACTGTTACTACATGTCTATGTAGGAAGGGAGGGCACACCTGACACTTGTACTCATTTGCTATGACTGTACTGGTATGTCAGGTTCTCCATTTTATTCTGTAGTCTTACCTATCATGCTGCCTAGAGGTATACCAGTGTACTACAGATCTTAGCTTTTATTTACCTACATATTAGTTTCAGACTTCCTACCCTTCAGAACTGACATCCCACTGCCTGACCTGCTATAGTCTGTCTGTGTAGGCCTGGGGGCAGGTTACCCATAGGTATCATTCAGAGGACATAGCACAGCCTTTGTTTGTGTTTGTCTACACCTGCCCTGCTGGCTGTGGCTGTTTTTGGGTATGTGAACCCCACTGACTGGCATGTGCGAGTCACATACCTTGTGGGTGTCCCAGTATTGAGGGTGGTGCTGCAGGGCTGCCTATGTCGAATGCACATAGTACACTCCCTACACATGGTTGAGCACAGGTAGTGTCATGTTTGGCATCCCTTTTACTGTATGTGAGAGTCAGATAGAGGTGTTATTCCCTGGATCCCTCCTGTATCAGTGCATGTGCTATGCGTTGCCTCTTTGCCCAGTCCAGGGCATACTAGGCATGCCTTCTTCTGCCTACTGGGGCAGGCTCAGGTTGTTCCTCCTCCGAGCCACTCTGTGCCTGTGCAGCTTTGTCAATGGTGAGAGGCTGTGTGGTCCTGCCTCATGCTGTTCCTGCTGCAGCTGTTTCTGCAGGATCATATTGTATAGCATGACACATACGAGGACAATTTGGGTACATGTAGCTGGTGAGTACTGCAAGGCTCCACCGGATGTGTCTAGGCACCGGAACCATGACTTGAGCATCCCAAACACATGATATACTATAATTCTGGTCTGTTCATGTGCCTCATTATGGAGTTCTTATTCAGGTGTGTGTGCATTTCTAATGGGTGTCATCAGCCATGGCTCCAGTGCGTATCCAGCATCCCCTACTAGGTGACCATCAGGGATGTCCCCACTGGCAAATCTCTGGTACAGCTGCATCAGATGCCAGATGTGAGAATCGAGATAGCTTCCAGGGAAGCCAGCACATGCATTCATTGTTATGCCCTGGGCATCACACATGACCTGGCAGTTGATGGAGGGGAAGCCCTTGCGGTTGATTTAGACAGTACCCCACTCACCGGGTGGTGCTTTGATGCATATGTGCGTGCAGTCTATAGCACCTACTACCTCAAGGTATTCTGATATTTGGTGTAACAGTTGCATATTGCTGGACAACGCCTCACGGGTGTTGAGGAAATATACGTGCTCACCGACATATGCTGACATGACATCCAGGAACAGGTGGAGTACCCTGGTTATTGATGCCTGTGAGATCCCCATCATATCTCCAGTTGGCCTTTGGAAGGTACCTGTAGCTAGTATTCTTAGACCTACACATACCTTGATATCCACTGGGATGGGTTCCCCTCTGTTAGTTCTTTGTGTCAGGCGTGGCTGGCACAGCTCAACAATTTGCTGTAGGAGGTCCCTGTCCACCCTATAGCGCTCCACTATCTCCAGCTCATGTAGCCCCTGGTATGTTACCCTGGGTCTGTATACTCTTCTCCGTCTCCTCACTGTGGGTTGGTGGATAGCATTCACATTCTCACCACTCTCAGCCTCTTCCACAAGTTGTTGTATGATAGCTATTGCAGCCCCTATCATTTTGCTGTTGTGAGTGTTAAACGTTCCTCACTTGTTTACACCGGTGGTGTAGAGTGTGGGAAAAAACAGAGGGAAGGTGTTTGCATACTTTATGGTAGTGTTCTGGGCTGGGCTGGTCTGCTGCCTGTGTAATTTGCTGATTTTGATACATTTCACCTGCCAGCTATGCTAGTTCTCCTTGATTACCTTCCTACTGCTGTTTTCCCTTCCCATTGCCTTCCTGTTTAAGTCAGAGGGCACACCATGCAAACAGAGTGCTCAAATGTGCACAGTGCTGCTAATTCCTGGTTTAACAATTTTTTTCTTCCTTTAAAACCTGGTGCGCAGTGCGCACACCCGCTTAGGCAATGTAAAGAGTGCTAGGCAGATTCAGACACACCCCCTAGCTTAGCTGTGCTAAGCTAAGAGCAAACTCGAGCCACAGGGCTCCAATCCATTTACAATATGTCTGACACCCCCCATGATGTCACCAAACTCTTAAGCTTGCACCAAGCTATTCCTCCTCTTACACTGTTAGGACCTGACTCACATGGTGAGGAAAACAGGGATTCACTATCATTCCCCTCATTTGCATAGGATTGTCTGCTAATGCATAGTTACATGTCTCACACTGAGCCTCCCCCCTTAGCAACCACTACTCACTGGCCATGTTGTCTTCTGCCTGCCATTGACTTGCATAGCAGAATACTGATTTTAGTTAGAATGCTTAATTTAGGTTTATTTTATTTTCCCCCCTGATCCCATTTGGGCGCCACTGCCTACGCTTAAACAGCCAAGATCGGCTAAAAAAAATAAAAGTTGATTTTTGTATTTTTTTTCACTGTTTCCAATGCCAATGGCCTTATACTTGGCCATTTGCATGCTTACTATATGATATGCAGCCTTTATTTGGAGCTGTCACAGCCCCGTTTTGGAGTTTGCAGATATGTACTCGGTTACTAACCGAGTACATTTCTGCAGATTGCACTAGTCCTGCATGGCCGGTTGCAAGCTTCCTGAGTCACAAAATCACATAATTTGCATGGATTTCTCCTGCAAATTAAGTGATTTGCATACATGGGCTTAGTCCATGCAGGACTAGTGCAGGAGCACTTGTGCACGCCCCTGCATCGCACAGCAGACATATTGCATGCTAGAGCTCCTGCACCGATCTTGCATGCCGTGTAAGGCATAGAGAATCCGGGGGATAGTCTTTTTCATTTCTTCCTCTAGTTTTGTCTTGTTAATATTTCCTACCTCGTAGCCCCTGCAGCTATCCTTTTAGTGGTTCTGGTTCCCTGTCAGCAAGTATGTAGTTATTATTCAACGCTGCTCCGGTAACAATGAAAGGCTGTCCAGTAACCCCAAAATATGTTGCTGCAAAATGCAGATGAATCACCACAAAATGAACGTAGTAATTATTTATTGATAAAACAAAATAAAACAGAGTAGAAGATTAAGCGCTCTCATCTCACAACTGAGACTTCTTCAGAATCCTCTTCCATATAAAATATCTTTCTTTTATAACAGGTAGATCTCCCTCATTGGTCTACAGCACTGTCATCATCATTAATTAATTGAATTTTTTTTAAAAAATCAGGAAGATTTCTTATTCTTTCATTTACGCACAATTTGTTTTATAACGCTTATTACGAATTCAATTAATTAATGATGATGACAGTGCTGTAGACCAATGAGGGAGATCTACCTGTTATAAAAGAAAGATATTTTATGTGGAAGAGGATTCTGAAGAAGTCTCAGTTGTGAGATGAAAGCGCTTAATCTTCTACTCTGTTTTATTTTGTTTTATCAATAAATAATTACTACGTTCATTTTGTGGTGATTCATCTGCATTTTGCAGCAACATATTTTGGGGTTACTGGACAGCCTTTCATTGTTACCGGAGCAGCGTTGAATTTTGCTTTGTGGTTTGGTGTGTTTTTTGGTGTTTTTCGTTTATATGTAGTTATTATCTTGCTTTTCTTTTCACTCTGTTTGTCTCTCTTTGCAAACCCTGTTTCTACACTGATGCTTCTCCTACCAAATAAAGTCCGAGAACCACTGCTATATTTAAACTGCTGTTCTTCTCTGTAGTGCACAGTTGACATTGCTGCCTCACAGCAAGAGTTTTCTTTTCTCCTGTTTTGTTTTGTCTGGCAGCACACACACACACACACACACACACACACACACACACACACACACACACACAGACACACACACACACACACACACACACACACACACACACTCACACACACTCTGTTTATATCTACAGTGGTTTTCTGGTTTTCTGGTCTTGGTACTGACATCTGTTTTGTTTTTGGAATCCCTTTTAGATGTCCATCTTTTCACAGAATATCCAGGTTTTTCCCTCTCCTTTTTCTGGTCTTTCCTCTAAAAAGGTGTGTGTCAGTAACCCATTGGTTAGTAGCACATCTTTCATATTTGAAGACTAAGATGGCAGTCATTTTCACGTTTAGACTTCGTATGCTTAAGAAAAGGTATTCTCACACAAAACTTTTGATACTAGCAACTTTCTAAAGCTAGTAGAGTAATAGTCAACAATTTTATCATTTTTGGTTTGTAAGTGTTTCTTGTACTTACAGGTGAGCTTCGATAGACATGCCTTCGTTCCATGGCTTTAAACAGGTCTTTCTTGGGCAGGGAGTATAGAGCTGTCTTTCAGGATGTGTGCCTTTTCCTTCATGCCTTTATTTTTCCAACTGTCTGTTGTGCCATTTGTGTTTTTCCTGACATATCACTATGAGAAATGAAAGAGCTTGGTAATGGCATGCTTGACTTCCATACATTATTTGCTGAGCCTTCTCCTTGTCAGACCTATCTAGAGCAGGGGAGATGGCTTCATTGTTCATTTACACACATTGCAATGGCTCGTTTATCAGCTCACCCCCTTCAAAAAAAAATGATGATGATGATGATGATGAAATGAAATAAAAAAAAATGAAATGGAACCACCTCACAGGACTTCAGATTCTAGCCCTCCGATCCAAAGATCCTAGGACCTCCTCCGGATTCAAAGTCCTACTTGGATCTGACAGGTTGGTCTTAACAAGTCCTTCAGTTTAGTACCATTTTCATCGGATCTAAGGTACTTGGATCCAACCTACATGAAGCTGAGTCTTTCAGCTGAGACCTTGGCTCCAAGGTTTTTAGATCCAACATGCATGAAGCTGAATTGCTGAACCAAGACTGAACTTTCAGTTTCCACCTTGGATCCGAACTATGTGAAGCAGAGTCTTTGACCCAAAGATGAATTTTTCATGGCAACACCTCAGAAAAAAACTTTTCAGATCCTGCCTTCCCTCCTCTGGATCCAATCTGTTAGGATATTTCTCTCACTGAATCCTTACCCTAGGATCTGACAACTAAGTACTGGCCCCAAGAGTGCTGAGATACTCCCAGATCTGGTGACTTCAGATTTGAAACTTGTGAACAGTTGCATATTTCTTCAGATCTGAGGGCTCCGACTTCATCAATATTTGATTTCTTTCAGTTTTTGTCTTAGAAAATGCAAACTGACACAGATATGGTGATGTTAGCAATGTTCTGAGCTGGTAAAAACAATGTTAAGAATCTGTCCATAATTTCACACTGTCTTCCATTATGTAAGGCTCATATAGATTCTTGAGCATGGAAATACAACTTTCTTTTTCTCCTTCATAGAGCATAGTAAAACAAAATAAATAAAAAAAGCTATGCTTTAACTTATACAAGCATACAGGCAACTCCTTTAATACTGACTTCCCTACACTGGTCAGATGGATTTGGTATATTCCTTCATATCTGTATGTTTTTAGACATCTGCTCCATCTACCTCTGTCGTAGCTCCGCAAAGTTGCTCTTTCAGATTGGTTCCACTTCTAACTCAGGACACAGATTTACCTTGGACACTTACATCTGATCATCTGATCCTGAATTACAATCCCCTACACATGTTCATTCCAGTTCCATCTAATTAAGATAAACTTGGGCCACAAGAGCATTGTTTTTGGTTAGTCCCCATTCTTCCTGGACCCCTCCTGTCCACACAGGAACCTCCACCATGGAGTCCACTTCTCTCTCTCTCTCTTTCTCTCTAATACTACCCACCTGCACTAAGAGTCGTTAGCTTGACACAATGAGAAAGTCCCTTTCCTCCCTAGTGGATCACTCTCCCTTCTTTTAAGTGACCCGAATGTGCTTCACACTGAAGTGACTATTCTCTCCCCCTCAGAGTACAATGACTATGAGAATACATTCCGACTCCTCCATTGCACTTCTCATGAAGGAAAGAAGGATTCTTAAGATTTGTGCTCTCAGTAGAGTCCCCTTCCTTTGCCCTCCCTTGAAGCACTACTTTCCCACAACATAGCTTTTTGTATTACTATATAGGATTCAATGATCAATCCCCCTTGTCTGCTCAGTACATTTCAAAACATAAACAATTTTTGGATTTCGCAACTTCACCATCAGTACTCCCATGTTGCAGTTATTTTCTGTCCACACAATTCTTTAGGCCATAACAAGTTGTAAGGTAGAACTCCCATGCTTCTCCAAGCTTCTGTCTATGGGGAATCTCAGAATGTCTCCTAATCAGCTGGTCCAGTTATTGCCATTAGGAGACATACATAGAAGCTCTGTATGATCTCCTGGATCTCCATGAATTTTTCTTATCTTTTCTTGGTGAGGATTCATTACCTAATTTTCCAGTTCACTTTTATACTATAACTGTTCAGAAGACCTCAACAAGTTCTACCCTCAAATGATTACCTTGTTGTCCTTTCCAATACCTTGAAGAGCTGTTTCCCCTTATGATGGAATGCACCCTTCTACCAATTACCTCTGACTAAATGTTATACTTGCATAATGCTTTGGCACTTTGGATAACTCCTCTAGGTGTCCTTGTTTAATTAATCCTAGATTATAACTTTATGTCACTAGGAAGAGTGGTCTTCAGGTTCAGGGTTATAAATGGTCCTTCTTTCTTAAACCCTATCAATGCCCTGATGTGTCAACCACACTGTCTACCTCTTGAGACATTTGGGGGTCACGTTTCCTTACATTTGGATCTCTGGACAAATTTCAGTAGGTCACTATACCTTTTTCTCTTTTAATTGTAATAAAGAGAAGAAGACATGGCTCCTGAGATCAATTTCATTATTTTAAATCTTATTTTAAGCAATATAAACTCTGGCTGCTTTACTGTTCAGTTCATCCTGCCCCTTCTACTCAAGCTTTAACAAATGTGTACCAACATGTTTACTTAGTGCTGGGCAGTTGAGGTACCTCTCATATCACTAGAAAGGCTATTACTATGGTCATATACTTATGGCCATTTTGAAAATATAGTCAAATCAGAACTGTTTCCTGTACAGTATTTCCACTCCTGTGTGTCTCCACACTGGGAATCCATGTATATAATTTGCTGTTTTACTTTGTACATCTCTGTCAACAAATCTACCATTTTTAGACACTGAGTCAATGCCAGTTTCCATTATTCTAGTTCTTCTGGCCAGAATTTTCTTATGCTAGTTCCTTTAGTATACTTAGATGATACAATGGCCTACTCTATACTAAACCCTATATTCTTCCTCAACATATACCCGAGATTGCAAACTTTGTATTTGCTGGTTGACACAGCCAGAGGATACATTGTCTGACTATCTACCTTACTCTCTTCCCTGTTAATAATAGTAATTGAGGATGCTTTCTAACTAAGGCAGGAGTACATACCAACTGAAGGATGGTCAAACCTCATTTATTTATGTAGCATTTGTTAACCAGGAAAGTCTGACGTGGAACAAAACTAATTGTCAGCGGAGGCCCGAGGAATAACACTCCAGACGCATGTCTTTGTGACATGGGAGGAAGCCAGAGCACCCAGAAGAAACCCACACAAATGCAGGGAGGACATGCAGACTCCACACAGAAGGCACCCCAGCCAAGAATCGAACCGGATAACCTCGTGCTGTGAGGAGACAATGCTACTGCTGCACCACTGCACTGTCATGGAGACTATATGGCTTCTGTTTACCCCCAGACACTAGACCAGTTCTAACATTACTGATCTGCTAGAATCCTCCCTCCTTTCCCATTAGGTACTTTTCAGTACATACATTTCATTCTGACCCTCCCGTTGGAGGAGTCCACCAGGGATGATCTGTTCTTATGGAGCCCCTGGTCTATTGTGTACATTTCTATTCCCATCTACCATTAATCTAAAGTTTCTGAATTAAGCCAATAGATTGAAGTCCTCCATTATCCTATTTGTCAACTTCTGGCCTCATTAGTTGACCCCCCCCTTCTCTTGTGCCTTATATGTAATAAGCTTCAAGAGCCATGCAGCCTAACCAAGATCTCCAGTCTTTCCTTTGGAGATCAAGTTTGTCAATCTCCATAATCTTTAACTAAATACATGGCTTATCTTTTCTCCATGATTAAACCATGGTCCATCTTTACCCCCCACCCCATCCATGTAGGACTCTTGAAATGATGAACCTTTTTGATACGAATATTTCTTCATGTAAAACTTTCTTTTTAGTTGCAGTCACTTTGATGGAAAGAATTTCATAGTTTCAGGCCGTGCATACCAAGCCTTCTTACATTATTTTCCATTGAGTTAGGGTGTTTCTCTGGACTAATCCTTCCCTTATGCCCAAAGTAATCACTAGATGACCATTAATCTAACAGTACAATGGCCATCTATTTTTCCCAGTATCTCTAAAGAGCGAAAACATGTTACACCTTCCTGATGTTCTTATACAAGATGTGACGATCGGAGGTACTACCAGCCATTTCAGGAGAAGTAGGACAGTGGATGTATAACATATGCCTGCACAGCTAGCTAAAATTTTGTAAATAATTATATGTCATTTTTATATCAAACTGATTTGTACAGATGCTTGTGTTTAGAAATGTATTTGCATAGTCACGTGTGTTAAAATGTATCAATGGTGTGCCCTGCTGGAAAGAAAAGAAATGTACATGTATTACTGTAACTGAACTAAATATATATATATATATATATATATATATATATATATATATATATATATATATATATATATATATTGTAACAGAGGATACTGGAAGAGAAAAGGTTAATCCCAATCCACCTTAGTTTAAGAAATACTTGGTCTATGCCATAAAGATGTTTTCTCACAGTTTTGAATGAAGCCAGAGATGCAATGTCTGCAAGAAGTATGGGTTGTTAGTTCCTGCAGGAAGAAGGGAAGTGTTTTATAATTTTATGACTTCCAGCAGCTGCACCAGATCTGAACAATGCCCTTGTGTGTGTATTATTGACATGTAGCTGCTAAAATCCTTTCAGCTTCTAGTGTTGGTGACAGCATGGGAACCAGAAGTCAGATGACCAGATGTATGTGATGTCATTCTGTACAGAAATAATGTTTTAGTATTAGAAAAGACTGAAGTCAGACTGAGTAGTCTGTTCCTGGAACCTGAAAAAGGAGGATGACTACTCACCCATTTCATCTTGACTTGCTCTAGTAAGTGACCAGGGACTAATACTCTTTAGATTAGTCAATGAAATTTAGTGAGAATAGTTGAGTAATGTTTTTCCATAACTGTGTCAAACTTTCCATCGGGTTATTTTTAATACTTCCTGCCACTGAAACTCTGGTGTTTACTGTAAATAGATATTTAGTATTTTCATGTTCTATTATTATTTATTATTAAATATATTTAAACTTTTCATTGTGGCAGGTCCTTTTTAGAAAATATTTAAGCTTTCAGAGTATTTGAATATATTTATTTGGTGATAACTGTGACCACTCCTAAAACCTGGTTGTTTGGTCAACATTGCCATTTGTATTAATATTAATTTCACTCAGTATGATTGTGTACTCTTGCAAAATCCTTAGGTAGCTGGCCTTGTAGTGCCTGCTGACAGTGACATCTACCTTATAGTCTGGGCAGAAGGGGGCATAGCTAGTAAACATGTGCCAGCCTTTCCCAGGTGTGTGTGAATGTGTGTGTGTGTGTGTGTGTGTGTGTGTGTGTGTGTGTGTGTGTGTGTGTGTGTGTGTGCATGCACAAGTCAAATCTCAAAGTGTGTGTGTGTGTGTGTGTGTGTGTGTGTGTGTGTGTGTGTGTGTGTGTTCAGCTACTTGGATCAAGGACATGAAGCACTGGTTTCATAGAGAGAGAGAGAGTGGTGAAGGACTTGGCTTGGGCACTCGGTTGAGGACTTAACTCTGAAGCTGTGCCAGTGGGGAGTCTTACTGGGGATCTGGAGGGAGACAGAGAAATCCAGATCCCGGTCTGTCTGTGTTCCCTATGTGTTATTAAGGGAAATTGTGCTTGATGCATAGAGGTCTGTATTTGGAAATACTGAGTCTATCCATTTGCATTCCAAGTGAATGCCTCTCTCCAGTGTCAGTGGTGAGGGTTCAGGCTCCTTGATTACTGGCCTAGAGTGGGGATGTCACACAAGTACTTTCCTACTTTACAGCAACACACAGTATGAAAACTCTGACTGGATGTTTTATGTTTCTTACTACTGACCACTTAGGCCAGCAGTTTCCAAAAAAAATTTGCTCTGGTCAATTCACTACTGGCTTTATTTCTGCCTTCATATAACAAAACAGTACAGGAAGTCTGACCAACTACTTGTGTCTTTTTCCCCTAACCATTTGAGTCAAACAGTCTCCAAAATTACCCTGGCCAAATGGATTACTGACTATATTTCACTAATTTGTTTAAATAATGGTCTGCAACTGCCTTACCCTCTTAGAGTCCATTCTACAAGATCCATGTCTATATAGTCTGCTTTCTTCTCTGGGGATTTGATTGATGATATTTGTGCTGCAGCTACTTAGTCAAATAATCATATTTTGTGACTCATTAGTTCTCTGATTTATTCCCAAAATGATTTGGAATTACTCATTTGTTTTTTTTTCTCACAGAGACTCTTTTGATGATAATCTCCTTTCTGTAACCACTTGGACAAAGACTCATAACTTGTGATGCACTGCAATTTAGGTAGTGTATCCAGAAGCATAACTCCCTCTGGTTAGACAGTGTCCAGCATATCCTTCTATGACGGCCTCCCAAAGAGTTTTGTAGCTGGGGAATCTTCCCATTAGTGAAGAAGAATGAAAAGGACAACATCAGATAAAAAAGTTATGTAATTACCATAATGTTCCATCTGTGTTGTCCATTTTCATTCTTCCTCACCTTCCCTCCCAGTCATCCCCTGGCCTGCTAATTTCTAGAAGGCTTTTGAATAATATAAGAACTTCATGTTCCTGGTTTAGGTTTTAATCTCATTCCCAAATTTAATTTTTCCCTTTCTTTCCCTCTCCTGTCTCTTTAAGTCAGTAGGTGGCAAACTCAATCTGAGGGGAAAGGGTTAGTGTGGTGTATTGGGTGATGAGGAAGGAGCTTGAGATTAGGATCCAAAGTCTTGGCAATGCCGCTGAGTTGGATCCAAACCCATCACTGAGGAAAAATGAAAACTGACAACACAGATGGAGCATTATGGTAAGTACATAACTTTTTTTTATATTACTTATGATGTATAAAAGTCTTTGTTGATTTTCCAAAAGAAAATCATTAAAACAGAAAATTCTGAAAGAGTGTTTTTCACAATGCCACCACATACGTTACCAAGTACTTTTTTGAAAATTGTTATACCAGTATAATTTGAGAGATCTGCCCAGCCAAACCTCCCTGGAGTAATATGGGTCTGCAGTAAAATTTTCTGCTGGATATTTCTATTTCTAAATCATTTGAGATATGATTTTTTGACCAGAAACTTTCAAAATATTTATGTGGCAAAACTCTGAAAATGTCAGATTCCTAAGAGTAGATTATTAAAAAAATAGAAGCAGATTTTTGAGTGTTAATCAAAAAGGAAAGAATTTTTAAAGCTTTTTTCACAGTAAAGCTTAGGAGTCTTGTCTGGTTGAATATGAAAAACTGAAATGATTTGTTTTACTTTTTTCATCATGTAATTAATTTTAAGTACATTAAAATTTTGCAGTTCTGTTTTAATTAGCTCTAAGTTTATAATTTTTGTATTATTAAATAAAAAAATCAATTAAAGGAGCTTGAAAATAATTAGTATTTATGACCCGTTGATCCAACCATGGAAAATAAATTTCATTTAAATTGATCTTATAGTTGCTTATTAGATATAAAATTATTTTAGATATATGTCTGATGAATTTCTTAAAGATAATAAGTGCATTAAACTATATACTTTTCATTTGCCATACACCATCAAACAGTATTTTTGAGTGAGAGGGATTATATAAATTCCAGTTTAGATAACATTCGAATTTTTTTTAAATAGAAGATATTGAGGGATCATTAACATTATAGCCAGTTAAAGGACAAATCATAATACAAGGGATTGTTGGGGAGCCACCTTTCTAAAATAAATTACTCCAAATTCTTTTAACTTTATTAAATCATTTTATGTCTGGAAGAAGAATGGAATTCTGTTGAAAAGGGGACCAATACGCATGCATTTTAGTTAAATAAATTAATTCTACGAGTGAATGATATATTAATGTGTTGCCCTTTACAGATAGCATTATTCATATTGTTGAAAATGGCTGAAATATGATATTCAGGAATTTATTCTGTTTTACAAGAGTAAAGCCAGTCTAAAAAAAATATTTTATCCATTGTAGGGATTACTGGATTAGTATGTTTAGTATAAGAAGATAATGTAAAAATTTAGAACTGTTGAAATAAATTTTATAACATGTTAAGTCTTTTGTTGTTCCAAAATTGTGATAATACAAGAAGTGGAATTTTCTGGATTTCAAGTAGTTAATAATAAATCATCAGCATAAGCAGTTAATATTTGTGTAAATTTATTAATTTTAATTGATTGAATTTTAATATCATTTTCTGTCAATGCCAAGATTGGATAAATATTAAAAGAAATAATGTGAAAACAAAAGGCATCCTTGTCTAACTCTACATTCCTGAGTAATAATGTTAGAAAATTGGCTATTATTTTTTTAAATAAAATTTTGTGTTTGAAAAATAACATAATAATATTGTAAATAGAATAAGGCAAGCTGATACTGTGCAAATGCTGAAATAAGAATTGTCAGTTAATTAAATATACTTTTTAGAGTCAAATTAAATAAAGGCTACCAATATTATAGTTTTTATCCTTGTTATTAAAATGAAGTAGAATGTTTTGTAATATGAGACTTACTGAACTCATTTTCTCTAGAATAAAACCAAATTGATTTTGATGATGATGATGACGATTTGTTAATTATTTGTGCAATAAGTTTGTAATTAGTATTAAGTAAAGCTATTGGATAGTAATTATTAGTATCTACAGGGTCTTTTTTCTTATTTTAAAATATGGATCATACAGGCTAATGAAAATGATGGGTTTAAAGATTGAGAATTAATGTGTTGAATACATGTAAGAAAATAATGTGAAATGTTTTATAAAATTCCATGGGTATGTGATTTGGTGTTCTATTATTTGAAAACTGGGAGATTATTTCTTAAATTAAATTTGTTGAAATATTAAATTCTGGGAAATCATTTTCTCCTAATCCAAATTTCTATATGAAATGTTTTGAGCCACTTGATGTTGAGTATAAGAGGTTGAAGATAATTTTTGATAAAAGGATGAAAAAACTTGAATCATTTCTAAAGTTTTAGATTATAAACCTAAAGGAGAATTTATCTGAGCTATAAAATTATTAGAATTTTGTGAAAAAGAAAGATCTCTAAAAAATGAACAATGGGACTTTGCAAAATAATATTTTTTCTTTCTTAGATTTTAATAGTTCAGTCTGAGCAATTTTAAGTATAAATAGTCCCATTACACTAAAGGTTTGAACTTAATGAAGCATATTTTTGTAATTAATATTTATGAATTGATCTATAATAGTGATTTGGCCTCCCAATTAACGAAGTTTCACTTTGTGCTTGTTTGTATGATGGTTTATTTAAATAACATGCATGCAATGAATGATTTGAATGCTTCCCAAATTATATTAAAATGCAAATGATGTGACAATTTTCCCAGAATATATTGATGGCCTGATGGAGATGAAGTGCCTGAGATAGGTGGTAGGGTACATACTATGGGACAGACAAAGAAAGTAAGAAATGGAGACATAAGAGCAGAAGCCAAAGTAGCTGAAATTGCAGAAAAGGCCAAAGAGAAAAGATTATGCAGTTTCAGGCACATGTGCAGAAAAGCAGAAGACAATCCGGTGAAGAAGATTTGGGACAGGCAGGAAGAAAGTGAGAGAAAATGAGGGTATCCAGATGGATGGATTGTGTGAAAGAAGACCCACAATAGTCAGGCATGAGTGTTAAAGAAGGCAGAAGAGTGGCATTGAATAGAGAGTGATGCCAACAGTTGACACAATACCCCAACCTCATGTAGAAAATGGGAAAAATTGGTTTGATGATGATGATGTATTGATAGACTCTTTTATTTCAGAAAAGTAAAGTGAAAAAATGTAACCAAACAAAAATACTTCAAAAACTAAAAACTTAAATAAAAAAAACAAAACAAAAAAGAATTCAACTGACATACACGAGCTTCATGCTAAAAATGCTGGTTAATACATGTCAATACACAAGGCACAGCAAAACACTATGACTAAGCGCTTTCACCTCAACAGGCATCATCAGAGTCATGTGCTTTCATTCAAACACACCTTAAATACTGTATATCACTTCCTCTTTTCCAGTGCCTTCAGAAACTTAACCCTTGACATACCTTAACATTTACAATTCTGTTGATAATTTTACTTAGGTCAAGGAATACAGACACAAAAAAATACATGAAATAAAAATAATGAAAAATGAGAAATGTAATCAACTTCATCGTACCATTATTTTTTTTCCAATTTCTTCCCTCAGGCCTTAGCATCTTAATCTACCTCCTGCCACCCCTTCTACCTTATACAATGCATTCTCATCTCTCTCATCTCACAATTATACTTCACATCAAACTTTGATTAACGGCTCTGACAGTATTATTTCTCTGAGGATGCATCACACACAAAAAAAATATTGTTGTTTACACATCTTCTGATATGATTTACCTTACTTATTTTGTTGTTCTTATCCCACACAGTGTATTTATATGAATTTATACTGTGTACATAGTACATTTCTATGTAATTGCATTCCAAACTTCACTTGTATGTATTATTAACTGAATTGTTATGTAATGCAAATTGAATTTCTTTGTATTTTAGACTATTTGTAACTGGAATTTTTCTCCTCGGGTCTCCACTGAAAATGGGTCTTTGGCCCAGCTGGACTAACCTGGTTAACAAATGTCAATAAATAAATAAATAAATAAAATTATTACTTTACATTTTTTGTGCTGATTAAATCCATTTATACTAACTGATATTAAATTTAATATAAACCAATATTAATTCAAGAATGTTAATATTTTATTTTTACTAAGGTTTCTTGTTTTGATATACATGTATTTGAAAGATAACTCATTATGCTAGAAAATTTCCTGCATTGCTGAGAGAGCCCTAACCTGAAAAAAGGAAAAATAAATATGCTAAAATTAAAATAAAAAAAAAACAAAGAAAAAAAAATCCTGTTGGTCATGGCAAAATATTTAAGGTTGTAAGTTTGGTTAATGCCTCTTATGGAGATTTAAAATTTTCTGTAAGAATTGCTGGAAATTTAAAATTTAAACAATTTCCTTGACCCATAATTGTTTCCACGGACCCAAAAAGGTTATTTTTTATTTACATCCTCCAGAGGTAGATCTTGAAAAATAAAAGTCTAGTCTTGACTAAACATTAAATTAAAAGCCCTTTGGAATGTAAAAAAATACCTTGTTCCAGTTGTGTAAGGTCTTAAATCATGATTATATTCAGGTTTTGAGGGACCAACTCTATGAGTTATGTCAAAGGAGATAGATGAGGTAGATTAGCTTTCATAGCCAAAACTGAAAAAAAAAACTTGTATTATCTCTTTAGTTGGTTTCTCAACATCCACATGCCAGGGTAGTACCATAAATCACAAGTTTAATCTTTTAGGTCTCACCTCAAGGTTTAGTTGCCAGTCTTGTAAGAAGTAAAAAAAACTATTGAGTGATTTTTTTCAGCTGCAAGTTGCTAGTAGATGTTTGCTAAAAAAAACCTGCATCTGATTTTGATTATCCATCAATTTAGTGAGATGATCTTTTTTGCTGGAATAATTTTGCTTAATATGCTTCAGTTCTTCTTTATCTCTGGCAAGGTACCATTAACAGAGTTTAATGAATCCAGCTTTAAAATACTTTTTTGTGCTGAAGGTGAGATTTGCAAAGATTCTGTATGAGTCAGTTATATATTAGCATCACATTCCTTAAACTCTGAACCTGAGAATGGAGCCATCATCTCCAATAAAGTTGTACTAGATTTATGAAACTCTTATCCAAAGGCTCCTGGCAAGCTGTTGCTCTTCATTTCTGTGTGTCGTTTCATAGAAGAGGGATTAAAATGTCAGAATTATAGGGAACCCCCACAGGTTTTAAGCAAAGCATTCTCTCTTTATCAAGGATTGTAGAAGTTTTAATAGACACCAAACCTTTATCCACTGTATCAAAATCTTTGTAGCAAAGTCAGAATCAGAAAAGTTATTCATTTCATTAACATTAGTATTAATGTTTGCAGAGCCATCAGATAAAACAGATGCTGATACAGGCAGAGGAGAAAAAAATAGAAGCAGAGATTTGAACGCAATTATCTTCCAAGACAGCTGATTTAGAAGTGTTATTTAATGCTTCTGATATACTTTTCACATTGTTCTCATTATCTGATATCATCACAGTAGAAGCAGATGAAAAAAAAACAACTTTTGATTGTATTTGCTTGTTTACTTTGCCCTTACCAGTTAATGGTTTTGAAAAGTCTTACAGTATTGTGGGGGTGGGGTGGGGTGGGGTGGGGGGCAGGTGATGAAAATTCTACTGAACCATCCATAACGAGATTCAGTCTGTCCTCATTGTTAGTTTTGAATTCAAAGTTTGCACAGTACTCTACATCCCTTTGAGAAGGCTTCTAAGAAAACCTGTCAGTTTGTCATTGGAGAATGTCTGTTCCTGGTAAGCATACTGGGGGCTGAAAAAATATATGTGGGTGTTTCTTACAGTTCTACTACACTAACTATAATAGTAATTCTAGTGATAGCCCAGTAAAGATTTTCAAAATAAAGTTTTTGTATTAAATTCTTTTTAAACCAAAAGAAAAAGAAATGGCAACAACAGATGATTAAAGACGGCAACAATAAGGCATATAGCATTGTTAGAACCAGCTGCAACCAATGGGAATGGTGTTAGTGTGTCATTACCTTCATGACTCAACCTTCCTGGTGTACACACTCCTGATGTTAAATGAGTGTATGTGGAAAGAAGACATGAAGAATAATTCTTCCTCTTCCTCCTGATATTGCAGACAGTCTACCTTTATATTACCGAGAATGACAACTACAAACGCACTATTGTGTGTCTTTAAACTGCGAAAATCAAATGTCGAATGTCACCAAAGTTTGAAAATCAAAATCTGGAAAACCAGATTCGATGATTTTTGAACTACAAATTACACTACACATCGTTATGCAGGGGGGCAAACCCCTCTGCACCCCCCCACACCGCTCTATTTTAATATACTAACTCCGAGATCGCACTACAGT